>NC_069506.1:177985370-178165370 GCF_027579735.1 Bombina bombina | reverse complement strand
TTAGACATGTATAGGTATGTATCACTATGTTAAAGCCTTTGGCATATTTAGACATGTATAGGTATGTATCACTATGTTAAAGCCTTTGGCATATTTAGACATGTATAGGTATGTATCACTATGTTAAATTCTTTTGCATATTTAGACATGAATAGGTATGTATCGCTATGTTAAAGCCTTTGGCATATTTAGACATGTATAGGTATGTATCACTATGTTAAAGCCTTTTGCTTATTTAGACATGTATAGGTATGTATCACTATGTTAAATCCTTTAGCATATTTAGACATGTATAGGTATGTATTACTATGTTAAAGCCTTTTGCATATTTAGACATGTATAGGTATGTATCACTATGTTAAAGCCTTTGGCATATTTAGACATGTATAGGTATGTATGGCTATTTTAAAGCCTTTTGCATATTTAGACATGTATAGGTATGTATCGCTATGTTAAAGCCTTTTGCATATTTAGACATGTATAGGTATGTATCGCTATGTTAAAGTCTTTTGCATATTTAGACATGTATAGGTATGTATCACTATGTTAAAGCTTTTGGCATATTTAGACATGTATAGGTATGTATTACTATGTTAAAGCTTTTGGCATATTTAGACATGTATAGGTATGTATCACTATGTTAAAGCTTTTGGCATATTTAGACATGTATAGGTATGTATCGCTATGTTAAAGCTTTAGGCATGCACTTTGTTTCCTTTCACTTCAGAACTCATATCTTTGAGTCCTTTATTTTTAAATGTATTTTTGATGTTTTTTGTGCAACTTTTTAGTCTAGCTCTTAAGTTGCGCTAACACAATTCATGCTAAATTAAATTACGCTCATGCTAATTAATGCGTTTATTTTCAACTTGTAATAGTGAGCTACTTTCGATGCACACAAAGAGCCTCAATAAACCCCTTTTCGCTTGTGCGCAATAGTTAGTGCACCACTTGTAATCCAGCCCATTATGTGATCATCAATGCTCAATGATAAGATTTGTTATTAAATTATTATATTATCAAATTACCTTTGTTTTCTTGGTATCTTTTGTTGAAAAGGAAGGGTTTAAACTCAGGAGTGTTCATGTGTCTTTAGCACTATATGGAAGCAGCTTTGCAAGAGTTGTATCCATTTGAAAAAACACCACTAGGTGGCAGCACTATTTCCTGACGTAGCGTTACAGGTACCTACCTAGGTATCTAGTCAACAAGGAAAAAACAGAATTTATGCTTACCTGATAAATTTCTTTCTCTTGTGATGTATCGAGTCCACGGATTCATCCATACTTGTGGGGGATATTCTCCTTCCTAACAGGAAGTGGCAAAGAAAGCACCCACAGCAGAGCTGTCTATATAGCTTCTCCCTTAGCTCCACCCCCCCAGTCATTCGACCGAAGGCTAGGAAGAAAAAAGAGAAACTATAGGGTGCAGAGGTGACTGAAGTTTTTAAAATAAAAATATACTACCTGTCTGCGGGCCGTGGACTCGATACATCACAAGAGAAAGAAATTTATCAGGTAAGCATAAATTCTGTTTTCTCTTGTAAGATGTATCGAGTCCACAGATTCATCCATACTTGTGGGATACCAATACCAAAGCTTTAGGACACGGATGAAGGGAGGGACAAGACAGGTACCTTAAACGGAAGGCACCACTGCTTGTAGAACCTTTCTCCCAAAAATAGCCTCCGAAGAAGCAAAAGTATTGAATTTGTAAAATTTGGAAAAAGTATGAAGCGAAGACCAAGTCGCCGCCTTACAAATCTGTTCAACAGAAGCCTCATTTTTAAAAGCCCATGTGGAAGCCACAGCTCTAGTAGAATGAGCAGTAATCCTTTCAGGAGGCTGCTGGCCAGCAGTCTCATAAGCCAAACGGATGATGCTTTTCAGCCAAAAAGAAAGAGAGTTAGCCGTAGCTTTTTGGCCTCTCCGCTTACCAGAATAAACAACAAACAATGAAGATGTTTGACGGAAATCTTTGGTTGCTTGTAAGTAGAACTTTAAAGCACAAACCACATCAAGATTGTGCAACAGACGTTCCTTCTTTGAAGAAGGATTAGGACACAGCGAAGGAACAACAATTTCCTGATTGTCATTCCTATTAGAAACAACCTTAGGAAGGAATCCAGGTTTGGTACGCAAAACCACCTTATCTGCATGGAAAACAAGATAAGGTGAGTCACACTGTAAAGCAGATAACTCAGAAACTCTTTGAGCCGAAGAGATAGCTACTAAAAACAGAACTTTCCAAGATAGAAGCTTGATATCTATGGAATGCATAGGGTCAAACAGAACCCCTTGAAGAACTTTAAGAACTAAGTTTAGGCTCCATGGCGGAGCAACAGGTTTGAATACAGGCTTGATTCTGACTAAAGCCTGACTAAACGCTTGAACGTCTGGGACATCTGCCAGACGCTTGTGTAAAAGAATAGACAAAGCAGAATTCTGCCTTTTTAAGGAGCTAGCTGATAATCCCTTCTCCAATCCTTCTTGGAGAAAAGACAATATTCTAGGAATCCTAATCTTACTCCATGAGTAACCCTTGGATTCACACCAATAAAGATATTTGCGCCAAATCTTATGATAGATTTTCCTGGTGACAGGCTTTCTAGCTTGAATCAGGGTATCAATGACTGACTCAGAGAAACCACGCTTTGATAAAATCAGGCGTTCAATCTCCAAGCAGTCAGACGCAGAGAAATTAGATTTGGATGCTTGAATGGACCTTGGATTAGAAGGTCCTGCCTCATTGGCAGAGCCCACGGTGGAACAGATGACATGTCCACTAGGTCTGCATACCAAGTCCTGCGTGGCCACTCAGGTGCTATCAGAATAACCAAAGCTCTCTCCTGCTTGATTCTGGCAACCAGACGTGGGAGGAGAGGAAACAGTGGAAATACATAGGCCAGATTGAAGGACCAAGGCACTGCTAGAGCATCTATCAGTACCGCCTGGGGATCCCGGGACCTGGACCCATAACAAGGAAGCTTGGCGTTCTGACGGATGCCATCAGATCCAATTCTGGTGTGCCCCATAGCTGAGTCAGCTGGGCAAATATTTCTGGATGGAGCTCCCACTCCCCCGGATGAAAAGTCTGACGACTTAGGAAATCTGCCTCCCAGTTCTCTACCCCTGGGATTTAGATTGCTGAAAGATTGCAAGAGTGAGTCTCCGCCCATCGGATTATTTTGGTTACTTCCATCATCGCTAGAGGACTCCGTGTTCCACCTTGGTGATTGATGTAAGCTACAGTCGTGATGTTGTCCGACTGAAATCTGATGAATTTGTCCGCAGCTAGCTGAGGCCACGCCTGAAGCGCATTGAATATCGCTCTCAGTTCTAGAATGTTTATCGGGGGAGAGTTTCCTCCCGAGACCATAAGCCCTGTGTTTTCAGGGAGTTCCAGACTGCACCCCAGTCTAGCAGACTGGCATCTGTCGTTACAATAATCCACTCTGGCCTGCGGAAACACATTCCCTGAGCCAGGTGATCCTGAGACAACCATCAGAGAAGAGAATCTCTGGTCTCCTGATCCAGATGAATTTGCGGAGATAAATCTGCATAATCCCCATTCCACTGTTTGAGCATGCACAGTTGCAGTGGTCTAGGCGGGAAAAAGGAACTATGTACATTGCCGCTACCATAAGTCCGATTACCTCCATAAACTGAGCCACTGATGGCCGAGGAATGGAATGAAGAGCTCGGCAAGTGGTTAAGAGTTTTGATTTTCTGACCTCCGTCAGAAATATTTTCATTTCTACCGAAAAGGTAGAAAAGGAAGGAAACTCTTGTGAGAGGGAAGAGAGAACTCTTTTTTATGTTCACCTTCCACCCGTGAGATCTCAGAAAAGCCAACACAATGTTCGTGTGAGACTTGGTTAACTGGAATGTTGACGCCTGAATTAAGATGTCGTCTAGATAAGGCGCCACTGCTATGCCCTGCGGTCTTAAAACCGCCAAAAGGGACCCTAGCACCTTTGTGGAAATCCTGGGAGCCGTGGCCAACCCAAAGGGAAGGGCCACAAACTGGTAATGCCTGTCCAGAAAGGTGAATCTGAGGAATTGATGATGATCTCTGTGAATAGGGATGTGTAGATACGCATCCTTTAAGTCCACGGTAGACATATATTGACCCTCCTGGATCAGAGGTAGAATAGTTCGAATAGTCTCCATCTTGAATGATGGTACTCTGAGGAACTTGTTTAGAATTTTGAGATCCAAGATTGGTCTGAAAGTTCCCTCTTTTTTGGGAACCACAAACAGGTTTGAGTAAAACCCTAGCCCTTGTTCCACTTTTGGAACTGGGCGGATCACTCCCATGGTATGTAGGTCTTCTACACAGCGTAAGAACGCCTCTCTCTTTGTCTGGTTTGCAGACAATTGAGAAACGTGAAATCTCCCCCTTGGGGGGGAGTCTTTGAAGTCCAGAAGATATCCGTGGGACACAATTTCTAAAGCTCAGGAATTGTGAACATCTCTTGCCCAAGCCTGAGTGAAGAGAGAGAGTCTGCCCCCTACTAGATCCGGTCCCGGATCGGGTGCTACCCCTTCATGCTGTCTTGGAGGCAGCAGCAGGCTTCTTGGCCTGTTTACCTTTGTTCCAAGCCTGGTTAGGTCTCCAGACTGACTTGGATTGGGAAAAATTCCCCTCTTGCTTTGTAGCAGGGGAAGCTAAAGCGGGACCACCCTTGAAGTTCCGAAAGGAACAAAAATTATTTTGTTTGGTCCTCATTTTATTTGTTTTATCCTGAGGGAGGGCGTGGCCTTTCCCTCCAGTGATGTCTGAAATAATCTCTTTCAGTTCAGGCCCGAATAGGGTCTTTCCTTTGAAAGGGATGTTCAAAAGTTTAGATTTTGATGACACATCAGCAGACCAGGACTTAAGCCATAATGCCCTGCGTGCTAAAATGGCAAAACCTGAATTCTTTGCCGCTAATTTAGCCAATTGGAAAGTGGCATCTGTAATGAAAAAAATAGCCAATTTAAGGGCCTTAATTCTATCCATAATATCCTCTAATGGAGTCTCCATCTGAAGAGCCTCTTCTAGAGCCTCGAACCAGAAAGCAGCTGCAGTAGTTACAGGAACAATGCACGCAATAGGTTGGAGAAGAAAACCTTGATGAACAAAAATTTTCTTTAGGAGACCCTCTAATTTTTTATCCATAGGATCTTTGAAAGCACAACTGTCTTCGATAGGTATAGTTGTACGCTTAGCGAGAATAGAAACAGCTCCCTCCACCTTAGGAACCATCTGCCACGAGTCCTGCATGGTGTCAGATATGGGAAACATTTTCTTAAAAACAGGAGGGGGAGCGAACAGTATACCTGGTCTATCCCACTCCTTAGTAACAATATTCACAATCCTCTTAGGGACTGGAAAAACATCAGTGTAAACAAGAACCTCTAAGTATTTATCCATTTTACACAATTTCTCTGGGACCACAATAGGGTCACAATCATCCAGAGTCGCTAATACCTCCCTGAGCAATAAACGGAGGTGTTCAAGCTTAAATGTAAATGCCGTCATATGAGAATCTGTCTGAGGGAGCGTCTTTCCTGAATCAGAAATCTCTCCCTCAGATAGCAAATCCCTTACCCCTACTTCAGAACATTGTGAGGGTATATCGGATATGGCTACTAAAGCGTCAGAAGGCTCAGCAGGTGTTCTTAACCCAGAGCTGTCACGCTTTCCTTGTAAACCAGGCAGTTTAGATAAAACCGCTGTGAGGGTTGTATTCATAAATGTGGCCATGTCTTGTAAAGTAAATGAAGTAGACGCACTAGAGGTACTTGACGTCACTTGTGCGGGCGTTACTGGTTGTGACACTTGGGGAGAGCTAGATGGCAAACCCTCAATTCCTTCTGTCTGAGAATCATCTATTGCTATATTTTTTTAAGTGCTATAATATGTTCTTTATAATTTATAGACATATCAGTGCAAGTGGGACACATTCTAAGAGGGGGTTCCACAATGGCTTCTAAACACATTGAACAAGGATTTTCCTTGATGTCAGACATGTTAAACAGGCTAGTAATGAAATAAGCAAGCTTGGAAAACACTTTATTCAAAGTAAATAATACTTAGAAAAAAACGGTACTGTGCATTTAAGAGAAAAAAAGATGCACAAACTCTGCAAAACAGTGTAAAAAAGCAGTAAACTTTACAAAATTTTTACAGTAGAATCATAAAGCCTTAGTAAGTTTGCACAGCCAGCCAAATAAACGATTAACCCCTTAATGTAAAAACCAGATTGACAAAACGTCAAAAAAACGGTATAAAAACGTTCAGCACCTTGCCACAGCTCTGCTGTGGCACCTACCTGCCCTTTAGGATAGATTTGTGGGGAAAAACCTTCTTTTAGCCCCTCAAACACAGCAGGACCCTCTGGAGAAGCAGCTGGATGTCTTCAGAGTAAAAGAAACTGCGCAACTGAGGCGCGAAAATAGGCCGATCCCACCTCACTCGATGTTAGTGGGGCCTAAAAGAAACACATCAAGTGTTTCTAGACTAGCCATGTGGGTTAATAACCCTTAAATCAGCCACAATGACCCCTTAAAGTCCCTCAAAAAAACGTAAATTTTTTCAATAAACAAAAACGTTTTTTCCCATAAGTGCCACCAGTAACAAATGAGCCCTGTATGCAAGCTGGGATTCTCTATTAAGTGTCTGAATACAGCTTACCCTTCCCTCATGGGGATATTGTCAGCCCTTTCTAGAATTATCACAGTTTGTCTAGAAAAAAATTGAACATACCTCAATGCAGCTTAGCATGCAAACCGTTCCCCCAACTGAAGTTTTCCTGTACTCCTCAGCTTCTGTGGGAACAGCAGTGGATCTTAGTTACAAAGTGCTAAGATCATTATCCTCCTTGCAGAAATCTTCATCCCTTTTCTGCCAGAGAGTGAATAGTACACTCCGGTACCATTTAAAATAACAAACTTTTGCTTGAGAAAATAAAAACTAACATTTTTGTCACCACACTCACTTTACCCTTCCTAGCAGTTAAGCAGGCAAAGAGAATGACTGGGGGGGGTGGAGCTAAGGGAGGAGCTATATAGACAGCTCTGCTGTGGGTGCTCTCTTTGCCACTTCCTGTTAGGAAGGAGAATATCCCCCACAGGTATGGATGAATCCGTGGACTCGATACATCTTACAAGAGAAATTGATATAAGAAATAAATTGGAATTCTTTTTTTAAATTGTATGCTCTGTCTATTAATATTATTATGCAACATTATATGGAATTTTTAATAGTGCATAAATTAATATAACATTCAAAATGGGAAGCAAAAAGATGAATTATGTTTTTGGATAGAAATATGTTTACAATACACACATACAGGGAGTGCAGAATTATTAGGCAAATGAGTATTTTGACCACATCATCCTCTTTATGCATGTTGTCTTACTCCAAGCTGTATAGGCGCGAAAGCCTACTACCAATTAAGCATATTAGGTGATGTGCATCTCTGTAATGAGAAGGGGTGTGGTCTAATGACATCAACACCCTATATCAGGTGTGCATAATTATTAGGCAACTTCCTTTCCTTTGGCAAAATGGGTCAAAAGAAGGACTTGACAGGCTCAGAAAAGTCAAAAATAGTGAGATATCTTGCAGAGGGATGCAGCACTCTTAAAATTGCAAAGCTTCTGAAGCGTGATCATTGAACAATCAAGCGTTTCATTCAAAATAGTCAACAGGGTCGCAAGAAGCGTGTGGAAAAATCAAGGCGCAAAATAACTGCCCATGAACTGAGAAAAGTCAAGCGTGCAGCTGCCAAGATGCCACTTGCCACCAGTTTGGCCATATTTCAGAGCTGCAACATCACTGGAGTGCCCAAAAGCACAAGGTGTGCAATACTCAGAGACATGGCCAAGGTAAGAAAGGCTGAAAGACGACCACCACTGAACAAGACACACAAGCTGAAACGTCAAGACTGGGCCAAGAAATATCTCAAGACTGATTTTTCTAAGGTTTTATGGACTGATGAAATGAGAGTGAGTCTTGATGGGCCAGATAGATGGGCCCGTGGCTGGATTGGTAAAGGGCAGAGAGCTCCAGTCCGACTCAGACGCCAGCAAGGTGGAGGTGGAGTATTGGTTTGGGCTGGTATCATCAAAGATGAGCTTGTGGGGCCTTTTCGGGTTGAGGATGGAGTCAAGCTCAACTCCCAGTCCTACTGCCAGTTTCTGGAAGACACCTTCTTCAAGCAGTGGTACAGGAAGAAGTCTGCATCCTTCAAGAAAAACATGATTTTCATGCAGGACAATGCTCCATCACACGCGTCCAAGTACTCCACAGCGTGGCTGGCAAGAAAGGGTATAAAAGAAGAAAATCTAATGACATGGCCTCCTTGTTCACCTGATCTGAACCCCATTGAGAACCTGTGGTCCATCATCAAATGTGAGATTTATAAGGAGGGAAAACAGTACACCTCTCTGAACAGTGTCTGGGAGGCTGTGGTTGCTGCTGCACGCAATGTTGATGGTGAACAGATCAAAACACTGACAGAATCCATGGATGGCAGGCTTTTGAGTGTCCTTGCAAAGAAAGGTGGCTATATTGGTCACTGATTTGTTTTTGTTTTGTTTTTGAATGTCAGAAATGTATATTTGTGAATGTTGAGATGTTATATTGGTTTCACTGGTAAAAATAAATAATTGAAATAAGTATATATTTGTTTTTTGTTAAGTTGCCTAATAATTATGCGCAGTAATAGTCACCTGCACACACAGATATCCCCCTAAAATAGCTATTACTAAAAACAAACTAAAAACTACTTCCAAAACTATTCAGCTTTGATATTAATGAGTTTTTTGGGTTCATTGAGAACATGGTTGTTGTTCAATAATAAAATTAATCCTCAAAAATACAACTTGCCTAATAATTCTGCACTCCCTGTATTGGCAAAATGTTTCTAGTAAAAGTTATCACTGTTTTAGTGTTAGCATTGTTCTATGCATGTGCATGTGACGCATACGTAGATATTCTCAAGATATTCTAAAGGTTAAGAAGTAGTGTTTGATAAAGCACCCCAAGTGATTCATATTACAAGCAAACACATGAAAAATCATAAATTGTAATAAAACCATATACATATCTCAGATGTTTTATCACTAAAAGATGCTAAATGATTGTGAAATAGCGTAAGTAAAATACCCGGTGGTAATAGGGTTGCTACCTGTCCAGGAATGACTCGGACAGTTCAGGTTTCCATTTGTGTGTCAGAAAAACAGAAAGCGTCTGCTAGTACAGATCAATTATTCAACCATATCTCTCCACATCAGAAATTGAATGCTGCCATACTCACAAGTAGAATAGCACTCCCACAAGCTGATAGGCGCAGGCTGAGGAATCTCAGTGTCCCAGCTAACTGATACACACTTCAGTATTGAACGGCTATAATCCTCCAATCATGGGACGAAGAGACAGCTATCGCCATTCATTTAAGGGACATTTGCACCTAACGTCGGGTGAATGCCATAAATAAAGATTCCCATAAATTGGAAACTAACCCTCACAAAAAATTTCCAATATAGTAAATATGTGCCTGACATAAAAAAAATGTGTACAAATCATAATGGCAACATCTAATTTGTGTATGAATCAATAATTTGCCCCATTTTGCAGGGATGTTAGCCCACAGCAGATTACAAACATACCTTTACCATTAAGATTTACCACAAATCTTCTTTAGGTGAGAGTTACTATCCATGATATCAATTCAGGATAAGAATTTGTAACTATCCACCCTTTTCACTACATTAGTTTGAAAACCACTTTTACTTGCTGCAACTGTTTTTATTGTGTGTAACCCTTTTTAAATTAAACTAATAAAGTTGATATATTTTAAAACCTATATACACTAAGCCCATACGTATGAGGGTAGAGTACTTTTCCGGTTAGTATCCTGTCCAGCTCTCTTGCTGGAATTGTTCTTGTCTACATAATAGCAACCCTGACATGAAAGTCTATTTATTCACAAAACCTAGCAGAAAGCAACCATATCAATTACTTCTACAAATCCTAACAGAAAGCAGCCACATCAATCACTTCAGTCAGCCTAGAAGGAAAAATGGATCCAAACTTATATATCCAGTAGGGTTCCCTTTGTCTAAGTTTAGTAAAGCTATTAACCCCACTGATATTGGGTATCCTTTCAATCAGGGCAATCCTAAATCTACACTTAGTGCCAGCATAGTGGTTCAGATGATATATCGTATGCTGTGTTTCAATGACTTGTTATTTATGTTTCTAAAGTGTTCCTCCCATCATTTCCTTGCCTTGCGAATTGTGAGACCTAGATATTGAATTCCACATTCGCATGTAAGGGCAAAGCTAGAACTACAGGTCAACAAGTGTTGATAATAAATACATCTTCTGTGGCCGAAGAGGTTATACTGGTTACTCCATGTGTAACAAATTTGCATATATTGCCTTGTTTCAGACCACATCTAAAAACACAGTTTGGCAAATGGTTACGTATTCCAATTTTACTTTCTTTTATATTTCTTCATGACATGACTATCTTACTAGAGGCCAATTTCTGTTTGAGGGTTGATGCCTTCTTAAATGCACACCTAGTTTTATCACCCAAGATCTGTCGTAAAACTGGATCTCTTTTTAAAATTGGCCAGCGTCGACTTAGACCTTCCTTTATAGCCCAACGATTAGAATTATAATTGGTGAGAAAAATAGGTTTGTTGACAAAATCATGATTTTCTTTTTTATCCCTAGGTTTTAAAACTTGGTCTCTCATTAGAGCCCTAGATTTCCTATAACCTGTCTCTACTAATTTATCAGGATACCTTTTTTCCCTTAATCTATCTTTAACCCCTTAACGACATACGTCGTACAGGGTACGTCTTGCACAAACTGGTCTTTAAAGACCAGCGATGTACCCTGTATGACGTTGGGGTTGAAAGCGGCTGGAAGCGATCCTGATCACTTCCAGCCGCTTTCTGGTTATTGCAGGGATGCCTCGATATCGACGGACGCGCGTGCACGGGGAGGGAGCGGGTGGGAACCATTACACTATGGAGCAGAGTTTGTTTAAATTTAGAGGGAGAGAGGGGGGTATACAAAATTTAATCTATATAATCGAAGTGATCTGGGAGGGGATGGGGGTTTAGTCTTTGGGGGAAAGCTACACTACAGAAAAGTGGGGGAAAAAAATAACTTTCTGCCAGTACTTAAGATGGCGGGGACAATTGTGGGGTGGGGGAGGGAAGAGAGCTGTTTGGGAGGGATTAGGGGGTCTGATGTGTTAGGTGGGAGGCTGATCTCTACACTAAAGCTAAAATTAACCCTGCAAGTTCCCTACAAGATCCCTAATTAACCCCTTCACTGATAGACATAATACACGTGTGATGTGCAGCAGCATTTAGCAGCCTTCTAATTACCAAAAAGCTGTTTGTAAATAATTTCAGTGAGAAACCTAAAATTGCGAAAAAAATTACGTTTTTTTTAAATTTGATCACATTTGGCGGTGAAATAGTGGCATTAAATATACCAAAATGGGCCTAGATCAATACTTTGGGTTGTCTACTACACTACACTAAAGCTAAAATTAACTCTACAAGCTCCCTACATGCTCCCTAATTAGCCCCTTCACTGCTGGGCATAAAACACGTGTGGTGCGCAGTGGCATTTAGCAGCCTTCTAATTACCAAAAAGCAACGCCAAAGCCATATAAGTCTGCTATTTCTGAACAAAGGGGATCCCAGAGAAGCATTTACCACCATGTATGCCATAATTGCACAAGTTGTTTGTAAATAATTTCTGTGAGAAACCTAAAGTTTGTGAAAAAAATTGTGAAAAAGTGAACAATTTTTTTTATTTGATCACATTTGGCGGTGAAATGGTGGCATGAAATATACCAAAATGGGCCTAGATCAATACTTTGGAATGTCTTCTAAAAAAATATATACACGTCAAGGGATATTCAGGTATTCCTGACAGATATCAGGGTTCCAATGTAACTAGCGCTCATTTTGAAAAAAAGTGGTTTTGAAATAGCAAAGTGCTACTTGTATTTATTGCCCTATAACTTGCAAAAAAAAGCAAAGAACATGTTAACATTGGGTATTTCTAAGCTAAGGACAAAATTTAGAAACTATTTAGCATGGTTGTTTTTTGGTGGTTGTAGATGTGTAACAGATTTTGGGGGTCAAAGTTAGAAAAAGTGTGTTTTTTTAATTTTTTCCTCATATTTTATAATATTTTTAATAGTAAATTATAAGATATGATGAAAATAATGGTATGTTTAGAAAGTCCATTTAGTGGTGAGAAAAATGGTATATAATATGTGTGGGTACAGTAAATGAGTAAGAGGAAAATTACAGCTAAACACAAACACAGCAGAAATATTAAAATAGCCCTGGTCCTTAAAGGGACAGTCAACCATAGAAATGTTATTGTTTTAAATGATAGATAATCCCTTTATTACTCATTCCCCAGTTTTGCATAACCAACACAGTTATATTAATGTACTTTTTACCTTTGTGATTACCTTGTATCTAGGAACCTTCCTCCAGCCCCCTGATCACATGACTGTGACTGTTTATTATCTATTGTCTTAAATTTAGCATTGTATTGTGCTAGATCTTAAATAACTTTCTGTGCCTGAACACAGTGTTATCTATATGGCTCACGTGTACTTTCTGTCTCTTTGTGTTGAAAAGAGATTTAAAAAGCATGTGATAAGAGGCAGCCCTCAAAGGCTTAGAAATTAGCATATGAGCCTACCTATGTTTAGTTTAAACTAAGAATACCAAGAGAAAAAAGCAAATTTGATGATAAAAGTAAATTGGAAAGTCGATTAAAATTAAAAGTCCTATCTGAATAATGAAAGTTTAATTTATACTTGACTATCCCTTTAAGGGAAAGAAATTGAAAAATGGCCTTGTCCTTAAGGGGTTAAGAACCAAGGATTGTGTGTCATATACATCTAGATCCATACAATTACTCCTTATTCGTCGGAACTGACTACAAGGGATGTTATTTTTCCAACTACTTAGATGGTTACTACTGTAGTTAAGAAAATTATTGCTATCAACATTTTAAAAAAAAATGCAAGAGTTTACTTCAATATTAGTGTCCCATGATAGTTAGACATCTAAAAACTCAATAGAATGAGATTGAATGTAAGAGGAAAACTTCAACCCAAAGTCATTGTTTTTCAAATTTTCCACCACAAACAAATTAGTTCCTTACAAACTTCTTTAAAAACAGATCTTTATTGCTCCATATCAGGGTCTAGGAAAAAGAACAACAACGTTTCAGGCATACAATCAGCCTTTAATCATGTCTGACTGTACGCCCAAAATGTTGTTGTTCTTTTTCCTGGACCCTGATATGGAACCAATTTCTTTCTCTCCTAAAGGGGTATTTGGATGTGGCTAATCCAGGTACCGTGCCTAGTGTGATGTGGGTGTGTGTTGTTTTCAAAAATTTTATTTACAAATATTACACAAAGACAAATAAGGTCCTCTCCACATGAACAGGAAGACGTCAATATAACGGCCATAGAAAACCAGGTTCACCTCCCATATCTGATTGTATGTATAAATTTCTTATTACTTAACCATAAACAAATAACAAAGCTTTGGGCAAACCTAGTACCCATGGCCATACCAATTCCAATTCCAAATAATTATTATAATGTTTTCAATATTTTATATTTAATGCTTATATAATGCACCTTAAAGGGACAGTCTAGGCCAAAATAAACTTTCATGATTCAGATAGAGCATGTAATTTTAAACAATTTTCCATTTTACTTTTATCACCAATTTTGCTTTGTTCTCTTGGTATTCTTAGTTGAAAGCTTAACCTAGGAGGTTCATATGCTAATTTCTTAGACCTTGAAGCCCAGCTCTTTCAGATTGCATTTTAACAGTGTTTCACCACTAGAGGGTGTTAGTTCACATATTTCATATAGATAACACTGTGCTTGTGCACGTGAAGTAATCTGGGAGCAGGCACTGATTGGCTAGACTTCAAGTCTGTCAAAAGAACTGAAAAAAGGGGCAGTTTGCAGAGGCTTAGATACAAGATAATCACAGAGGTTAAAAGTGTATTTATATAACTGTGTTGGTTATGCAAAACTGGGAAATGGGTAATAAAGGGATGATCTATCTTTTAAAACAATAAAAATTCTGGTGTAGACTGTCCCTTTAAGAAGATAACTAATTCTTTATGTGCGCTATCCCGAAACAGCGTTAGACCTACAGCGGGCGAAACCCGGAGTGTGTTACGCATATTTACATTCCAATGTTCTTCACATAGAAAAAAATGTTTTATATATACATATATATAAATATATAATAAAAAAACTAACTATATATAGCTATACCTATATATCAATATGAATACATACACTTAAAATGTGTAACTATGAATATTAATTTAAAAGCACAAAGAAAATTTTCCCTTCATAAAGAATATTGGAATGTAAACTATTTGCAGTAAATACACAGTAAAACACATTATTAAATAATATTACAGAGAGAAAACCTTTTATCCAAACTGTTTCAGACCAGAACAGGGTTAGATTTCAAAATAGTTTAGATTTTGGAATATTTGCATCTAGAAAATGGGACAGTTTGGAGAGGGGATAAAACCAAGTGTAAACAACAGTATCTTATGTCATATTGTCAATATTTTCATGTCACAGCTTATGCATACAACTTACAGGTAGTTTAGTTTTATAAAATTGTAATACTTTTGTATGCATAGTACCTTCAGAAAGATAGTACAGTACTGTACTCAGAAAGTTAATACCTGCTGTTTTAAATAAATATAAACTATTTGCATTTTAGAGCACAAAAAACAATCAAATCAAGGATACAGACAGAGAAGATTGTGACTTACATGCATGGAAAAATAGTAATTTTGATAATTTTATTATTTTAAAAAAGCTTAACAAAAAAAGTTTAGATTTCATTATAAGTTTGGATTTCATAATTCCATTTAGGTAATTTGTACCTGTATTGAATAAAAAATATTTTTCATGTTTTAAGGTATTTGAGTGGAAAAGTCTCCAAAGTGTATATATATATATACACACACACACATGTGTTTATATGTGTATCTTTGTATGAATATACTGTTCATATATAAATACACACACATATATACAGTTGTGCTCATAAGTTTACATACCCTGGTACAATTTATGTTTTCTTGGCCATTTTTCAGAGAATATGAATGATAACACAAAAACTTTTCTTTCACTCATGGTTAGTGTTTGGCTGAAGCCATATATTATCAGTCAACTGTGTTTACTCTATTTAAATCATAATGACAACAGAAACTACCCAAATGACCCTGATCAAAAGTTTACATACCCTAGTGATTTTGGCCTGATAACATGCACACAAGTTGACACAAAGGGCTTTGAATGGCTATTAAAGGTAACCATCCTCACCTGTGATCTGTTTGCTTGTAATTAGTGTGTGTGTATAAAAGGTCAATGAGTTTCTGGACTCCTGACAGACTCTTGCAACGTTCATCCAGTGCTGCACTGACGTTTCTGGATTCTGAGTCATGGGGAAAGAAAAAGAATTGTCAAAGGATCTGTGGGAAAAAGGTAGTTGAACTGTATAAAACAGGAAAGGAATATATAAAGATATCCACGGAATTGAGAATGCAAATCAGCAGTGTCCAAACTCTAACCAAGAAGTGGAAAATGAGGCATTCTGTTTGATAACATACTGCATTCATCTTGCCATCAAGTCTGACCAAATTTCCTGTGCCTTTGTAGCTCACAAATCCCCAAAACATCAGCGATCCACCTCTGTGTTTCACAGTAGGAATGGTGTACCTTTCATCATAGGCCTTGTTGACTACTCTCCAAATGTAGCGTTAATGGTTGTGGCCAAAAAGCTCAAATTTGGTCTCATCACTCCAAATTACTTTGTGCCAGAAGGTTTGAGGCTTGTCTCTGAGCTGTTTGGTGTATTGTAAGTGGGATACTTTGTGGCATTTGCATAGTAATGGCTTTCTTCTGGTGACTCGACCATGCAGCCCATCTTTCTTCAAGTGCCTCCTTATTGTTCATCTTGAAACAGCCACTCCACATGTCCTGTATTTCACCTTAAGTTATTTGTGGGTTTGTCTTTGCATCCGGAACAATTTTCCTGGCAGTTGTGGCTGAAATTTTAGTTGGTCTACCTGACCGTGGTTTGGTTTCAACAGAACCCCTCATTTTCCACTTCTTTATTAGAGTTTGAACACTGCTGATTTGCATTCTCAATTCCTTGGATATCTTTTTATAATCCTTTCCTGTTTTATACAGTTCAACTACCTTTTCCAGCAGATTCTTTGACAATTCTTTTGCTTTCCTATGACTCAGAATCCAGAATCGTCAGTGCAGCACTGGATGAAAGATACAAAGGTCTGTCAGGAGTCCAGAAACTCATTGACCTTTTATACACACACACTAATTACAAGAAAACAGATCACAGGTGAGGATGGTTACCTTTAAAAGCCATTAAAACCCCTTTGTGTCAACTTGTGTGAATGTTATCAGGCCAAAATCCCCAGGGTATGTCAACTTTTGATCAGGGTCATTTGGGTAGTTTCTGTTGTCATTATGATTTAAAAAGCGTAAACACAGTTGATTGATAATAAATGGCTTCAGCCAAAAACTAACCATGAGTGAAAGAAAAGTTTTTGTGTTATCATTTATATTCTCTGAAAAATGGCCAAGAAATCATAAATTCTGCCAGGGTATGTAAACTTATGAGCACAACTGTATATATACATACATATATATATATATATATATATATATATATATATATATATATATATATATATATATATATATATTTATATACTGTATATTGTAGCCCTTAGTGCAATGCCGCCCCCTGCAGATTTGCGGCCAATCGGCCACTAGCAGGGGGTGTCAATCAATCCGATCATATGCGATTGGGCGGATTGCTGTCCGCTACCTCAGAGGTGGCAGACGAGTTAAGGAGCAGCGATCTTATGACTGCTTCTTAACTTATGTTTCCGGCGAGCCTGAAGGCTTGTGCGGAAACAGCTGCATATAGCAGCATTTGGGGCATAATAAATCGGCCCCTTAGCCTTTATGTGAGGTCTAAAGGTGTGATAACCTGGGCCCGCGTTAAATTTAATTGCACTTGATCGAACTTTCAACTTGTAATACGCACGCAAGTTAACAATAGCACACCACTTGTATTCTAGCACTTAAAATACTCTGAAAACAAACACTAGCTTAATACAACTTCAATTATTATGTTTGTCTTTGTTTTAAAAATTCTACAGTATAGAGGTGCCCACCATGTTCTGCAGATTTTAATTGGTGGCTGGTATTTAAAGGGCATTTTATTCTGCCTGTTATTATTGTCAAAACATAAGACATTTCTAGCAACAGCGAACGTGACACATTATATAATCATCTAGAAAAAATAAATAAACCTGCAGGCCACGAGGAAAGCAAGGCACTGAGATTAAACAGCAAAAAGGAAAATGTTTCCTTCTCTGATCATGGGAGAAAAGGAGGGAGAACAAGTAATTTATTGTTTCTGCAGCTGGGAAGAGAGAAGCATCACAGTCTTGGTGTCACCCAGTCCCAGCTAAACAAGCAAAGCCTTGAGGAGTTTGTTGTTGTGTCCTCTCCAATGGGTGATAGCTGGAGAAAAGTGCAGCTTATCAATTGTATAATCACTTGACCATTATCTCTGTTCTCTCATTTACTCCATAATTAAGTAAAACAGCATTAATGCAAGAGACTATTGGTCAGTTACCTTATGAGTCAGCAAACCATGTGACGCCCTATGTTGTTCTACAATTCAGCCGCTCATTTGGTATATAATATCTTACATAAATTGGGGACGAATTATCATTGTCTGGCGGGCATGATATGCTGTAGCGTATCATGTCCGCCAGACATCGCTGAATGCCGACAGCATCCACTGTCGGCATTTAACAATGCACAAGTAGTTCTAGTGAACTGGTTGTGCAATGCCTCCCCCTGCAGATTTGCGGCCAATCTGCTGCCAGCAGGGGGTGTCTATCTACCCGACCGTATAGTATCGTGCAGATTGATGTCTTCAGTCTTAGAGGCAGTGGACCAGTTAAGGAGCAGCGGTCTTATGACTGCTGCTTCATAACGGCTGTTTCCGGGGCGCCTGATGGCTCGCGTGGAAACAGGGGCATCAGGGGCTGTTCGGCCCTTGATAAATCGGCCCCATTGTATTTTAACACTAATAATTTTGTTTTATATTTTTAGACATAAAACAGACTGTTACAGGGGTTAACATAATTATTTGTAATATCCTTCAGGGATATTGAGGAGCCAGACAATCTGGAAATTTAGAAACCAGAATAATAATGTTAGGAACAGTAGCTGCCTGGTTTCTAGGATGTATCAAGCCCTGGGCTAACAACAACATATGCACAAAGGGTTCATTCCTATTTATAATATTCTTCATATAATTACAGCAACTAAAATATAAAGATCATGGCTATAGACTTAAAATGATTCTGAAATAAATCAAGTCCTTAATGCTCAGTTATTATATCTGTTACTCGTTGTAGACATTCCTTACAGTCTTTACTTTTCCCTTTTAATGTAGCCTTAAAGGAAACCCAAAAACTGTCTTTTGTGATTCACACAGAACATAGAATTTAAAAAAAGTTTCAAATTTGCTTTCTTCGCATGTTATTGTTTGTTGAAGACGTACGTTAGGTGTCTAGAGAACTACTTGGCAGGAAATAGTGCTGCCATCTAGTCTTGCATATAGATAACATTCTTGCAAAACTGCTGCCATCTAGTTCTCCAGAAAAGTGCATGCTCCGGAGCTTACATCCCTGCTTTTCAACAAAAGATACCAAAAGAACCAAGTAAATTTGATAATATAAGTAATTTAGAAAGTTTACAACTTTAAAATTGAATGCTTTATCTTAATCATGAAAGAAAAATGTAAGGTTTCATGCCCATTTTTTGCAAATTTCTGTTTATGTATAGTCAAGCTAGGACCCACTTGAAGAGAGAATGGGGATTGTCCCCAAATATGACTCACATAAAATAAAAACACACACTCGCAAGTTGTGTTCAGGTGGGCCTTTAAATTATATCACTGTGAGTATGAATTGACTGATTTATCTTACGTATAAATCTGTTGTCTTATGATGTGATATCAAGTTCTAATGGTTTATTTACTCATCTGAAGCCACATATCAATAGCGAAAAATCTTTTTCGTATGCCTGTGGGACTATATACACAAATAAACACACACACATATATATATATATATATATATATATATATATATACATACACACACACACACTTTCATATGCCTGTGGGACTATATACACAAATAAACACACACACATATATATATATATATATATATATACTGTATATATATCGTATTTTTCGCTCCATAAGACGCACCTGACCATAAGAGGCACCTAGTTTTTAGAGGAGGAAAACAAGAAAAAAATATTCTGAATCAAATGGTATACTACCCCCATAGGTGACAAGGAGGCAATGTCAGTAAGGTGAACTTTAAGTCTTTAATTACTCAGATGCCAGAGGGGTAACCTTAACCCTTTTGGTGCTTAGGTGAAACTAACTTAAGAGTCTGCTTCTCCTCAGGGCAGGACTCCAGACATCTACAGGCGTCTCATGTGTCCCTCGGGTCCTAATCCAAGTAGTGCAGGACAACATACCCGCAGGGCGGGTAAAGCTGTGATTCCCAACTTAGGCAGTGCCAATTTTTAAAACATTAAGGGCCAGATACAATAACACCTATGACGGGGAGACCCTTTAGTGCACTTGTCCCTTATATGTGAAAGCTTACGAACTTAGTGCCAAATGCACCAAACATACCGGTAGTTCAATCAACAAGGAAAGTGTGATCCCAAAAGTCCCCACTATTGCTCATCCTTGTCTGGAACAAACTTACCCTCTCTTCACGGCACTGTCCTAAAGCCCGGTGTGTTTAAGAGCTGTTCAGGAAACCTCTCTCCTAGGCTCAAAGCAATCCGCCTTCCCTAGCTTGGAGCTACACCGCTCCCACAAGCCGTCAGCTGCCGTTTGCAGCACTGGTGATAGCTTCACACACAATGGCCCCGGTGATGACGTCAAAGGACGCGGCCGACTTACGAGGGGGAACGACTCCTGCCGATACACTTCCAATCACAGTAGTGGGTAAATGGAAATCCTTGTGACTTGCTTCCACCATTAGATACTTGACAACCTCCAGGGGCACACCAACTGCAAGCGCTCCAAGGAAATGGCCCACAGATACAATAAACACAAAGTCCAGAGCTGCAGTTAAAAATTCTTTGTTCTTTTATTCATTTAAGAGCGGTTACATGTACAGGTACAAAACATGCCCTTAGTGTCCAAAGCTATGGACACTAAGGGCATGTTTTGTACCTGTACATGTAACTGCTCTTAAATGAATAAAAAAACAAAGAATTTTTAACTGCAGCTCCGGACTTTGTGTTTATTGTTCACTGTCCTATAGTCTGCACTCTGCACATTGCGCAGCGCGAAGTGGAACTCAGTAAGACAGTGCCCTAAGGTTGCTGCCTAGCCTAAATATGCAAGCACCGGGCCTGCATTCGCTCCATAAGACGCACAGACGTTTCCCCTTACTTTTGAGGGGGAAAAAAGTGCATCTTATGGAGCGAAAAATTCGGTACATACACACACACACTTTCGTATGCCTGTGGGACTATATACACATAAACACACACACACATATATATATATATATAGGCAAAATTAGTCAGTTGCACTCTCACAAACAATTTTCCAAGGGCCAGGGTGCTAGAGTAGGTGAAATGTAGTAGAGTAGAAAACAGCACTCTCTGGACTTAAATTTAAACAGATAGTTTAATAGGTAACATTTCGGGGAATGCTCCCCTTCATCAGACCATCAACATACAAGTGAATCAAACATTTAAACCTACATAGACCCCTCCCCCTAGTGCAAAAACCGCCAAAACCTGGTTGTCATAGCAACCAAACATACAGTGCATAGTAAATACAAATAGTCAAGCAATAATCACATCACAGAACCCAAATAAATAAATAGTCATTATATCTGGGCAGCTGTGCAGAGAGCCATGGTAAATGTCATATATATCACAGTGCATCCAGCCCCATAGCAGATGTTACTGAATGGTATATAAGGAAAAAAACAGGATAAAATTCAGCATCAGGCTGTATAAACCCATTCAAAACAGTTTCTGGGATGTGACTATTTGTAAACTGTGTTGAATGGGTTTATACAGCCTGATGCTGAATTTTATCCTGTTTTTTCCTTATATACCATTCAGTGGATGCACTGTGATATATATGACAATTACCATGGCTCTCTGCATAGCTGCCCAGATATAATGACTATTTATTTATTTGGGTTCTGTGATGTGATTATTGCTTGACTATTTGTATTTACTATGCACTGTATGTTTGGTTGCTATGACAACCAGGGGTTAGCGGTTTTTGCACTAGGGGGAGGGGTCTATGTAGGTTTAAATGTTTGATTCACTTGTATGTTGATGGTCTGATGAAGGGGAGCATTCCTCGAAACGTTACCTATTAAACTATCTGTTTAAATTTAAGTCCAGAGAGTGCTGTTTTCTACTCTACTATATATATATATATATATATATATATATATATATATATATATATACACTGTATATATACATACACACACACACACACTTTGGAGCTCTTTCAACAAATACCTTGAAACATGAAAAATAATTTGTATTTAATTTTATTATTTTAAAGGGAAAGTCTACACCTTAGTCATCTTAAAGTCTTACCACCCTTTCTATATCATGCAAGAAGAACAGTAAAAAAGTTATTTTTAAAATGAATATTCTTTCTTGCCAGTTTGAAATGGCTGCTAAGCTCAGCCCACTGATGACGTCACAATCTGGGCTATATCTAGGCACTCTACTGAATAGCATTGACAGTCTATTGAATTCAACTAGTGAGCCTTTTGTTATTGGATGCCATATGCAGCCTAGATCATGTTGTCATCAGTGGGCTGAGCTTGGCAGCTATTTCATAGTGGCCAGAAACAACATTTATTTTAAAATAACTTTTTTTACCATTCCCGTTGCATGATATAGAAAAAGTGCAGGAAGCTATTTGCAGCTTAATCTAAGGTAAGACTTTAAGATGACCAAGGTGTAGACGGTCCCTTTAAGCGTTTTACTGTGCATTTATTGTAAATATTTTACATTCCAATGCTCTTCACATAGTATAATATGTTCTTTGTATTTTTAAATCTATATATTCCTATATATATATATATATATATATATATATATATATATATATATATATATATATATATACAGGTATACCTCACTTTACAGCACTTCACTTTACAGCGATTCGCTAATACAGAGCTTTGTGGAGCTGAAGTTCAACCTCCAAGGATTTTGAAACAGTGCTGTAATCATTGTGAGTTTGCTAGAAAAGTGACTGGCACCATTTTGTTATGCTTAGTTCACTCTGTTAACTGCATTGCAGTGCAATCTGTGTCTCAGTGCTATAGTCTGGCAAATTTTACTACAGTAATTGTCACTATTTTACAGATACAGTATTTATTGAATACTAATTGAATACTTGCTGTGCTAGTGTTAAACTAAACATAGCACTATTGCACCCCTAATATATGTTAGTTCAAACATGTTTTTAAGATTTTAAACACTGAAAAGAAACCTAAAACTGCCTTGTTTCACTTTAAGGCGGTTTTCACTTTAAGGCGGGGCTCCGGTCCCTAACCCGCTGTATGAGCGGGGTATACCTGTATATACAGTATATATATGTAATTTCCTGTTTATAATTATATATATATATATATATATATATATATATATATATATATATATATTTATATCTATCTATCTATATATAATAAATTAAACATATATATATAAATAAAAAGAACATTTTCTTCTATGTGAAGAACATTGGAATGTGATATATGAATAACTCAGGTTGAATGCACTTGGGGGCCGATTTAACAATCTCTGTATTGGCCCCAATGCCTCTGTTTCTGCTCTAGCCTTAAGACCGCTGCTCCTTAACTCGTCCACTGCCTCTGAGACTGCGAACATCAATCTGCCCGATCGAATACGATGGTTGCTAGTGGCTGATTGGCCACGAATCTGCAGGGGGTGGCATTGCACAAGCAGTTCACCAAAACGTATGCTGTCGGCATTTAGCTATGTAGGGCGGACATGATTTGCTATAGCGAATTATGTCCGCCCGGGGTATGATAAATCTACCCCCATGTCTCAGGTTGCTTGCGAGCAATACGTGTTCTCCTTTGAAGTCTATGGGGTGGATATGTTAGCACAGTCATTATATCTGAAGCCCTAAGGT
Organism: Bombina bombina; assembly: GCF_027579735.1. Lineage (NCBI taxonomy): Eukaryota > Metazoa > Chordata > Amphibia > Anura > Bombinatoridae > Bombina > Bombina bombina. The sequence continues at coordinate 178,141,965 of NC_069506.1, read as the reverse complement.
TAGTGAGCACCAGGTTTTGATTGCATGCAAACTTTCAACTTGTAATACCCGTAAAAAAAACCATGCATGGTAAAAGTTTATGCTACTTGTAATGTGACCCATAGTTTGGTAACTGATGTAGGCATCAGAGTAAGCAAGTAATTTGTGGTAAAACACAGCTAATATACAGTTGTGTTCAAAAGTTTACATACCCTGGCACAATTTATGATTGACCTTTTATACACACACACTAATTACAAGCAAACAGACCACAAGTGAGGATGGTTACCTTTAATAGCCATTCAAACCCCTTTGTGTCAACTTGTGTACATGTTATCAGGCCAAAATCACCAGGGTATGTAAACTTTTGATCAGGGTCATTTAGGTAGTTTCTGTTGTCATAATGATTCAAAAAGAGTAAACACAGTTGATTGATAATAAATGGCTTCAGCCAAACACTAACCATGAGTGAAAGAAAAGTATGCACACAAGGTTCGCTCTGTGACCTCCTTGCCCAAAGGATGTGGCCCTGCGGTCCACTGTCCCACCAGGACAACAATAAACATGTTCAATATGTAATACTTTTCAAAGTTAAAGAAACTCCTGAAATGAGGATCCTTTATCTTTCAAAACTTTCTCACACTTTGCATATTTTGCTGTAAATTTGCTATGCACAAGGATTTATTCCCTATAGCTGATAGACTTAATCTCTTCAATGCTGGGTGAGTTAGTAATACATTGCTCTCCGGTGTGCTGTGTGCTGCACTCACTAGATTACAATGAACTAATTTTAGTCATTGCTGTGGAGCAGAGGGCAGCGGTGCCAGACATCATACAAATCATCAAAGCAAATCTGACAAGAACCTGCATGCTGTTGGGGATTTTACAAGCATAAAGAAAACTCATTTTTGTATCATTCGCCTACATTATTTTTTATTCACAGTTATATTTCCTACTGTACAGAGTGTTCCAAGCACCACTATCCCAAGGTCTGTATGGAGATATGAAATATATTGATTACATTGGTATACAGATGCAAGTCAAGTGGAAGTCAGGCTACACACACCACACTACACACACACAGAAGCCACACACGACACGTTATACACATGCTACAAACACACATTTGTTACAATACAAAACAAAGAAGTAAAGTGGCAAACGTATCCGCTAAAGCCAGAGTTTTAATTCCCAATCAAGCACAGAATTGAAAAATATTACACAATAATAAAATTCAATTGAATTTCTGTTTTTTTTTTTTTTTTTTTTTTTAATTCTAGTAATAACCTGAGTTCCTTTTGCCATTGCCAATCCTTTCCTGAAAAGCATACCAAGATAGGCTCAGGAGTTTGTGTTTCTTAAGAACTATATGGCAGAGGTGCTTGCAACATACAAGAGGCAAGGGAATTTGATAACATAATTAAATTGGAACATTTGAAGCTCGTTCTAAATAAGGGAAGTTTAATTTTGACTTTCATGGGATGTCTTAGGGTGAACAAAATTGAAAAGGAAATATACTCAGTTATAAGTTTACCAACAGCTACACTTGTATATCACTAAGTCAAACTTATATTTGTGAAGAAGCTTCTTACCAGCATATAATAACAGCAGCTACACAACTCCATGTGACACAACAGGCTCGTCGGCTCTTAGATTCCTCCTCTTCCTGAGATCTGCAGCAGCAGAGTTTGATTAAATATACACATATTAACACGAGGCTTATCACCAAGCAGAGACCCGCAATGCTGGCTAAAAACAGAAGAGCCTAAGGAATAAAAGAAGAGAAGAATTATCAGGGAATAATGAGGACAACTATTTTATTAATTATATTTCAGGATTTGTTTTTTTATACAGTTTAGAAAGAGTATTTGATAGTGGTTTTATATACTGTATATATATATATATATATATATATATATATATATATATATATATAAATGTGGAACTCATTTCCTAAGGAGATAGTAAATGCCAATACTTTAGATACATTTATTAAAATGGCTTAGATACATTTCTGGCTAGAACAGAATTCAGGGATATGCTTGCTTATGTTAAATGAGTCACCTTTTTAATGGATTTAATTTAAAGTGAAGGTAAATTTTGATGAATAAAAGCCCAGTTTTTAAAAATACTATTAAAAACAGGGGCACTTTCATTACTTAGAAAGAAACTTACCTTTCTTCTTTTCACAGCCGGAGCAGCTTCCCCCACCCAGAGATCCTCTCTTCACATGTCAGCAATGACTAATCCGGCTTCCTCCAATCATGGCATTGCCTCCGGCAATGAGTCTCCTGGGGGAAAAGCTGTGATTGGAGGAAGCCGGATTAGTCATTGCTGACGTGTGAAGAGAGGATCTCCGGGTGGGGGAAGCTGCTCTGGCTGTTAAAAAACAAAGGTAAGTTTTTAAACAAAACAGCTGCTTTCTAAACTTTGATGAATGAAAGTGCCCCTGTTATTATTAGTATTTTTAAAAACCGGGCTTTCATTCATCAAAGTTTAACTTCACTTTAAGCTCCGTTGGAGCTTGTTATTGTAAATCAAGTAGATCTGTATATGTTGAACTCAATGGACTTCTGTCTTCTTCCAACCTCATGTACTATGTATGTTTTACTATGTATGTTTAGTTGTCCAAGTACCTACAATTTAAAGCTACATTTGCATTCAGCATCACAAATTGTGTAGGCCTGAACCAACAACACCAGCCTTAGATAAAACAACTTACACCACAGCTGAAGGTACATATGAGCTAAATGAAGATATTTTTATGCATTAAGAAAATCAGTTTATATTTTAAACATGAAACTTAAAGTGGCAGAAGATGAAACAGCACTTTTTAAACAATATATGGATTTTTATAGACAACAGGAAGTGAAGCTGAAGGCTTGAATGCTCATTGGCTGATAACTGATAAGTAGATATCTCACTGCTTTACTGGTGAACATACATTACAAGCATACATACAAAAATGATTATTTTCCTCAGTACAAGAACACATGTTTTTCAAAGCATAAAAACAGTAGTGATTTGTTTTTGCTTCCTATTATGCATCTTTAAATCTACAACCAAAAAAGTTTCTACATTATTACAAAACTGAAATCATGCCAAAATGTTGCTGCATACACATCACCAAGATAAAAATGTCACCCTCCACAGTGTAGGGGAAGGAGTCAGGCACCGGAGTTGACTGCGTATGTGTTGCAGCCCTCTCTGGGATCTTAAGGGTTAACTATATGCTAATGTTTGCTTTTGACATGGGCAGCAATATCAGCTACAATCATTTCAAGGTTGGAACATCAGCTATACAATTTTGCACTATGATATTGCAGCCCATGAGACATTATGACCTAAAACCTCTGGATATTGGATCAGTAGTGTATACGTTAGATAATATTGCAATATTAGTCTATGAATATTTCATTGTTTAAAACCATTTAAAATTAATGTCACTATGTAATAACCTCAAATATAACTTTTTTTGTTTTCTGTTTTTTTACATTAATATTCAGGATCTTGTTTATATCTGTCCCTAACTGTCTGAAGTGGATGAGGTAAGATAAACAGTCAAGAGTCTTTTCAAGTGGTGTGTCCCTGGACTGTGTCTACAATTCCAAATCACTACAATCTCGCAATATGCAGGATGGTTAAAAGTTCTGCATATATAAAAATGATTTTAATCTCCGTTTAAACACGTGATTTATCAGGATGATTTAATAACCAAACAATGACCACTTCTTTTTTGTTGTAGTGTTATAATATGATAGTTTTAAAACATTGTTTCCCTTTGTTTATCGACCTACCATATATAACAGCACTTTGGCGATACTGGCTAGAGAGAGAGTACGTAAACATCTACTATTTGCTGACTGATTAAAAAAATGCTTTCACCTAAATTAGGTTGAGTTTCATCTTCAACATTCTGATGTCAATACTGCAATTGCTACATGGCCAAAGCTGAATGTAGATTTACATTGATTACCGCCAAATGGGAAAAAAGAAGGGCAGTAAATTATTAAACATTATTAAAGCCTTTATGGTAGAGTGATTACAAATGTCTATTTCTTGTTGTTGTTCAGTAAATCATTCCAATATCCTGCAGTAAATATGTAACCCCTCTGGCAGTGAAGGACTTTGAAATAAAGCATTTAATTTGAAGGAATTCCCTTACTAGTAAATAAGCTGCACTGTACCATAATATTGATAATGTGATAGTGCTTTCTTGCTAAGTGGAACTCTAATACATTGCTAAAAATGGTCTTTATTGGTTTCAAATAATTTTCTATAACAGGAAATAAAACTTGACAGTATTGCAGCAGATTCAGAATATTCATTTTGGGTTTGCTTATGATGACACTAGAATGGTAGATTCTGTTATTTGTTTAGGACCATAAAACACTAGATGCATTTCAGCAGGCACATTTTAATAGAGAGAAGACTAAGCAGCGTATGTAGATGTTTAGTAATAAGTGTTTATGGACACCAAGGGCTCCATTTATTAAACGGACACTCAAGTCAAAATTAAACTTTCATTATTCAGATAGAGCCGCAATTTTAAACAATTTTCCAATTTACTTCCATTAAAAAAAGTGCACAGTCTTTTTATATTTAAACCTTTTGTCACCAGCTCCTACTGAGCATGTGCAAGAATTCACAGAAAAAGCATATATGCATTTTGTGATTGGCTGATTTCTGTCACATGTTGCGTGTATGTATTTGTGATTGGCTGATGGCTGTCACATGGTACAGGGGGAGTGGAAATAGACATACCTTTTAAAATTGTCAGAAAAAAAATCTACTATTCATTTGAAGTTCAGACTAAGTGCTATTGCATGGTCTTGTTGTCTTGCATTTGTTGATTATGCAAATCTACTGTGTGGATGCCGCTTCGGAGGCCAATTGTTTCAGGCTAGTCTGAAAAGAAACGACCGCTGCTTCCTAACCTCTCCGCCACCTAAAATATTGACAGTCCCTGCTAGCGGCCGATTGGCCGCCAATAAGCAGGGGCAGCATTGCACAAGCATTTCTGATGAAATGCATTTAGTAATGTCCACTCGGCACTTGTTAAATCAAGCCCCAAGTGTCTTCACTTTTGCAGGCACAAGGGAAAGATACTCCGCAGAAACCAGCATTCTGGCCTAAAAAAAAAGAACTGCTGTATTCTGTTTAAAAGGTGCTTTGTATTTACATATAATGTTTTTTGCATGGATTGGGGTTAGGGACTATATTTAGGGCTAGATTTATTAAAGCTGAGGCGTACAGGGGTGCGTATACGCGTCCCTGTACGCCTCAGCTGGCCTGTGGCGGGGCGAAAATACCCGCAGGTATTCGGCATTGCACACGAGCGCAATTTTGTGCTCACATGCAATCCCGCCCCCTGCCCGCGCACAGCCAATCACACGCGGGCAGGAGCTGTCAATCTCCTCGGTCTGACTAGACCGAGGAGATTTAATTTCGCCACATTAGAGGTGGTGAAGAGGCTAGGGAAGCAGCGGTCTCGTGACCGCTGCTTGATAAATGACGGCGAGCAAGTTCTTGTGAGAACTTGCAGCCGTAGGACGTTAATAAATCTAGCCCTTAATACGTTTTGTTCAGACATTGCTTAATTATTATTTAAAAGAGAGATAAGAATGATATCTGAAACAAGAGATGTAATCTGTTAGTTATTTAAATGGTTTCCTTTTGAACTAATGAGAAATGGGTCCTTTCTATTTAGTACTAAAAAAAGTTCAATGAGGAGCACCAGCATTCCACTAGGGTTAAAACTTAACTTTTAATGTATAAAGAATAAAAGTGCCCCTCCGTACCCTACTGGTATAGCTGACACTTTTTCGCTGGGTCTGTAAGCTTAGCTATACTGCAACTATTCACACATCATGCTTTAAAATCAAGAAACATAAATTATATTGTTGAAAATGGATGTGATTATAGGACTCCTCTCTAATGTCTAATAATTATCAGGATGGTATTCCGTAATATTTAATTGTATGGCAGTAAAAACACTTACTGTATATTTATACAATGTTTCCATAATATGTTGCTAAACTTCAGACTTTTATAGTCCACATTTGTTACATAATCATGCACAAATTTTGCATGATCCTATACACAAGCTTGTAAATAATGTTATTTCTCTGCTAAATTACAGAGTGCACCACTAAGGGTTACTATCTTAAAGGACCAGTTAATACAGTAGATTTGCAAAACCAACCCATGCATGATAAAAAGACAATCCAATAGCGCTTGGTCTGAACTTCAAATGAGTAGTAGATTTTTTTCTAACACATTTCAAAGTTATGTCTATCTCCAATCCTCCTGTGTCATGTGACAGCTATAAGCCAATCACAAATGCATATATGTGGAAACTGTGAATTCTTTCACATACTCAGTAGGGGCTGGTGACTCAAAAAGTGTAAATATAAAAAGTCTGTAAACAGTTTGTTAATGGAAGTAAATTGGAAAGTTATTTAAAATTGCTTCTCTATCTGAATCCTTAAAGATACATTTCGATTTGAGTGTCCCTTTAATGCAAATGTAAAACTGCTGGGTTTTTATTATTGTGCTTGGAAGTTAATTGTTAATTGTAACTCTGAATTGGGGATCATTGTACCCAATCTAGAGGTCCAGTATATCTCTCTTTTGGCTAAAGAAGCCTCCTTATTTCTACCCCTAGGATGGACTCTTACTTTCTCTATTATTGTCCAGCTTAAGGTATATGCTTTTTTCTAATGTACCCATATGTTGGATTAATGGTGTGGTAAGGGTGACTGACTTTATATTAGAGAGGTGCTCCCTAATACATGATCATACTTCATAACTTAACGTTCCCATTTATTTATAGCACTGGTAAATCCTAGTGTTTCAAAAACTCTAGGATTTACAATCACTTTAAGACAAAACTCTCTGCATCTCTGCAAGACGTGCTTCACAGAGCTGTTGTGTGGCCCAGTGTGAATAAAGATTATTCTGGTTCAGTACATAAAGCTTACATGCAATCTGTCTATGAAATTTCACACCCAGAAAACAGATAAAAGTATTATTGCCCCATACAGAGAGCAAGCATAACAGCAAGCCAGTAATACTGAATACAATGATCATCCACATACATATACAAAACACATGCTGATTGATGGTTTAGTATTAAAGGGATACTAAACCCAATTTTGTTTCTTTTATGATTTTAAGATAGAGCATGCAATTTTTTCAGAAACTTTCTAATTTACTCATATTATTTTTTTTCGTTCTCTTGGTATCTTTATTTGAAAAAGCAAGAATGAAAGCTTAGGAGCTGGCACATGTTAGGTTTAGCACCTGGGTACTGCTTGCTGATTGGTGGCTAAATGTAGCCACCAATCAGCAAGCTCTATCCAGGGTCTGAACCAAAAATGGGCCAGCTCGTTAGCTTAAATTCCTGTTTTTTCAAACAAAGATATCAAGAGAACAGAAAAAAAATGATAATAGGAGTAAAATAGAAAGTTGCTTAAAATTGCTGCTCTATCTGTATCATAAAAGAAAAAAATTGGGTTTAGAATCTCTTTAAGCTACAATCCTATTGTAACCTGCACTGCATATATACATGTGGAGGGGTGTGGACAACTTTAACAAATACTTGGATTGACTAAGTCACAAAAGGAATGACTGAAGAAAGAAATGTGAGTGCATCTCCATTTTAACTAGCTTGTTTTTCAGCTTAAAAAGTAACGGTAAATCCTAGCATTTCTGAAGCATTAGGATTTACAATTGAAACAAATACATTTTTAGTCATGAAGTATAAAATGCTTTATTTGTTTGCAGCATTCGCCACACTGAGCTGTTAAGGCTGCTCACAGCAGAACACTATTTGGCTGAGAGGTGACGTTTCTACCTCTTAGTCATTAGCTGTGCGGGAAATCCGGCTTGGCGCTGTCTGGTATATTATATTTATTTATTTATTATATTTATATATCTGTAGTATATTTCTATAACTGTGTTGGTTATGCAAAACTGGGGAATGGTAAATAAAGGGATTATCTATCTTTCTAAACAAAAACATTTTTGGTGTTTACTATCCCTTTAATGATAGCCAACATACTATGCACATCGCCTGTCTGTTGCGCATCTAGTGGTGTAATAGTGTGGGTCTCCTGAACAGCATTGAGACTGCACTATTTCTGTAACCGGTACTCCTAAACCACTCCAGATGAGCAAGAGTATACTTTTGACCTTTTTTATCCCATGCTTTTATAGAACCATATCTGTATTGGTAGGTATATGGACACTGGATTAGGTAGATATTTTATACATAGGTATATTACGTATCCTAGCCAGTGCCTCACCAGCCTCTGACCTCACTGCACGTCACTGTTCTATATACCTTAGACAGTGAGCCATGCAGAAATAGTGAGGTTTTGACGCAGAAATCCACCACCCTCCTATTTGGCAAGCTAAGGTAAGTCAGGAACATTATAAAAACATTTAAATACCGCTAATAGTTTATATATCCTGCTGCAGTACAACAAAGTGCCCTTTCCTGAAGAGGTGACCAAACTGTACTGCCCCTGTGGCCCTTGGTGGTGGCGATCATTCATATTTAAATTTTTTAAAATGATTGTAATGTGAAGGAGCTCTATAGTAGCGAAATTAGAGGTGCAAATAAAGAGAATTGAATGTTATGATGTAAGTTCTCTTGCAACAGATAATGCAGATAAGGAGAAGGAAACTGAGAAACCACATAATCATATGCATGAAAAGACTATTGTATATAATGGCTAAGGTACATGTCCTATGTGGTGTAGTTACTCTATGTATGAAAAGACTTGATGACATACTTATGGATGAATAGGCCTGTTCTATTACATTAGATTACATATTTGAAAACAAAACCATATAGAGAACGAGAAAATCGTAATATGGAATTTCCTGTTAAGAAGAAATGTCTGTGAACAGGATGAAATAAAAAGGCTGATCACAGAATCTTTTGTTTGCTAATTAATAACCTGCTAACGGCTGCCGCTAGCTTGTTATTAATGAAGCAACAGCACTTTTTCCATGATCATTTTGGGGGAAATAACTCTATACTTAAAGGGACATGAAACCCATTTTTTTTCATTCATAATTCAGATAGAACATACAATTAAAAGAAACTTTCCAATTTATGTCTATTATCAAATTTGCTTCATTTTCATGTTATTCTTTGTTGAAGAGATATCTAAATAGGTAGCGTGCACATACCTGAGGCACTACATGACAGGAAATAGCGCTGCCATCTAGTGCTCTTGTTAATGTATAACATTGTTGCAAAACTGCTGCCATATAGGGGCCTATTTATTATGTGTCTGTTCGACATGATCCGATCAGCAGATCATGTCTGACAGACATCGCTGAATGCGGAGAGCAATACGCTCTCCGCATTCAGCATTGCACCAGCAGCTCTTGTGAACTGCTGGTGCAACGCCGCCCCCTGCGGATTCGTGGCCGCTAGCAGGGGGGGTGTCAATCAACCTGATCATACTCAGAGCAGGAGGACAGGTTATGGAGCAGCGGTCTTTAGACCGCTGCTTTGTAACTGGTGTTTGTGGCGAGCTTGAAGGCTCGCCAGAAACACTGGCCTTCAAGCTCCATACGGAGCTTTATAGATAGGCCCCATAGTGTTGCAGACACGTGCACACTCCTGAGCTTACCTTCCTGCTTTTCAACAAAGAAAAACAAAAGAATTGATAATGGAAGTAAATTGGAAATTTTTTTTAAATGGTATATTCTATCTGAATAATTAAAGAAAATGTTTGGGTTTTATATCCCTTTAATAGATGCCAGTCCTGCTTAAGTGATCACAATCCAAATTTTTCAATTATCAAATTTAACAGCTAAAAAGACAATACTTTTACATTTATTATGAGATAATCGGTGTAACAAAACAGATACAAAATCTCCTGCTCCACCAATTTAAGTTAAAAACATAATAATAAGCACTTTTTGACTAATAAAACATTATCAAAATCCAGAAACCAACAAATACACATTCCCACTATAGCTATAATACCCCTGTTCATATCCCTTAAAGAGACATACAATGGTATCTCTATGGTTTTGGAACACAACTGGTTAATTGCACACATGTCACCTTTTAGCATCACTACACACTATAAAAAGGATAAATCAGTATACAGGTAGGGTTGCCACCTGTCCAGGAATGAACCAAACAGTTCGGGTTTCAAGTTGAGTCAGGCCCTGGCATGCAAATTGTGGGAAACAGTCACAGCCAAAAAAGTTGATATTGTGCATTTGCAACATGTGTGTCTTTGTGTTTGTTAGTGTATTTCTGTGTGTGTGCTCAAAACAAACCGGATTACTTTAGAGACCATCCTGGAGTCATTTGATGATCATCAAGCTACTTTAGAAGTCATTTGCACATCATCAGACATCATCAGCCTTGTAAAGTCATCAGCTAAAGGTAAAAAAGTCTGGCTGATTATTTCACAAGCATGAACAGCCAGTGAATGACTCTAGAGCAGAGCTTTCCAAACTTTTCAGGTCGGTGACACAGTTTTTAGACCTACATCATTTCGCGACACAGTAATTCAGTTCTACTGGCAAGCAGGAGGTTAAACTAACTTGTTTTAAGAGATACGGACACATACATAAATGATATAATTACGAAATGTATATACAAGTAACTGTATGTAAGTATGTGCAAGAATTAAAAAGTTTAACACCAATAGCTACTTACTATTTTAATGGGATGTATGAGGTTGATGGGATGAACACAGTTTCTGAATATTTGGTGGAATATTAGACACTCACATTTTTAAGCTTCCCCTTATCCATATATCAAGAGCAGGAACAGCAATGCACTACTGGGAGCTAGTTGCAAAAAAAAAAAAACCCCACTGACTTCTGACTTCAGCTCAGTGTTTAATCTGCCGCCCTCAGAGCTCGGTGAGTGCAATTGACTACTGTGCAAACACACTGCTGTCCTACTCACTGACTACACATACAGTTACGAGCCAATTAAGGAGACTACAGTGCAGTCAGGAGCCAATGTGCCGCCAATGGGAATAGTTTCAGTTCCCACTGAGCTGCACCAATAGGTTAAGATGATCTGTGACCCCCTAGGTATCAATCACGAGTCAACCATGTGATATGCGTAGCAGGCAGGCGGAAAGTCAGAAACCCCCAAAAAATAATTAAAATTTAAAAAAAATTGTGCTGAAGCAGGGACACACCTACACACTGCTGCCGACACACTAGTGTGTCCCGACACACAGTTTGGAAAGCACTGCTCTAGAGTCATCTCATTTAACCATTTCAGCCTGAGGGCATACTTCTGATGACTAGTCTGGAGTCATCGATTACTCCAGAATAACTCTAGGAAGATCATCCTTTTTGACTAGAGTAAGTCTGTGGGGCCTATCTATAAAGCTCAGAATGGAGCTTAATGCCCCGTGTTTCTGTCGAGTCTTCAGACTCGCCAGAAACAGCAGTTATGAAGCAGCGCTCTGAGCAGGCGGACAGACATCGCCGGAAATCAACCCGATCGAGTACGATCGGGTTGATTGACATCCCCCTGCTGGCGGTCGATTGGCCGCGAGTCTGCAGGGGGCGGCGTTGCACCAGCAGCTCTTGTGAGCTGCTGGTGCAATGCTGAATACGGCGAGCATATTGCTCTCAGTATTCAGCGAGGTCTGATGAACCTGATCCGCACTGTCGGATCAGGTCCGCCAGATCTTGATAAATAGCCTGTGTGTGAAAGAGTGAGTGCATTTGTGTGTGTGTGTGTGTGAGCGTGAGAGAGAGAGACGATGGGGCCGATTTATCATGGGCCGAATGGCCCCTGATGCCCCGTTTCCCTGCGTGCCTTCAGACTCGCTGGAAACAGCAGTTAAGAAGCTGCGGTCTTAAAAGGACACTGAACGCAATTTTTTTTCTTTCGTGATTCAGATAGAGCATGCAATTTTAAGCAACTTTCTAATTTACTCCTATAATCAAATTGTTTTCATTCTCTTGGTATCTTTATTTGAAAAGCAAGAATGTAAGTTTAGATGCCAGCCCATTTTTGGTGAACAACCTTGTTTGTTCTTGCTGATTGGTGGATAAATTCACCCACCAATAAACAAGTGCTGCCCATGGTCCTGAACCAAAAATTGGCTGGCTCCTTAACTTAGATGCTTTCTTTTTCAAATAAAAATAGCAAGAGAACAAAGAAAAATTGATAATAGGAGTAAATTAGAAAGCTGCTTAAAGAAAGCTGCTCCTTAACTGGTACGCCATCTCTGAGGCTGCGAGCATCAATCCGCCCGATCCTATACTATTGGGTTGATTGACAAACTCCTGCTAGCGGCCGATTGGCCACAAATATGCTGGTGAACTGCTTGTGCAATGTTAAATGCTGACAGCATATGCTGTCCGCATTCAGTGATGTCGGTCCGACATGATACGCTACAGTGTATCATGTCGGACAGACATTGATAAATCGGCCCCATAGAGTGTGTGTGAGGGAGAATATGTGTGAGAGTGTTTGTTAGTGTGTGAGAGTATGTGTGTAAGTGAGTGAGAGTATGTGATAGAGAGTATGTGTGTGAGAGTATTTGTTAGTGTGTGAGAGTATGTGTGTAAGTGAGTGAGAGTATGTGATAGAGAGTATGTGTGTGAGAGTGTTTGTTAGTGTGTGAGAGTATGTGTGTAAGTGAGTGAGAGTATGTGATAGAGAGTATGTGTGTGAGAGTATTTGTTAGTGTGTGAGAGTATGTGTGTAAGTGAGTGAGAGTATGTGATAGAGAGTATGTGTGTGAGAGTGTTTGTTAGTGTGTGAGAGTAGGTGTGTAAGTGAGTGAGAGTATGTGATAGAGAGTATGTGTGTGAGAGTATTTGTTAGTGTGTGAGAGTATGTGTGTAAGTGAGTGAGAGTATGTGATAGAGAGTATGTATGTGAGAGTATTTGTTAGTGTGTGAGAGTATGTGTGTAAGTGAGTGAGAGTATGTGATAGAGAGTATCAGGCCCATTTATCAAGCTCCGTACAGAGCTTGAAGGGCCGTGTTGCTGGCGAGTCTTCAGACTCGCCAGAAACACAACTTATGAAGCAGCGGTCACAAAGACCGCTGCTGCATAACCCTGTCCGCCTGCTCTGAGCAGGCGGACAGGAATTGCCGGAAATCAACCCGATCGAATACGATTGGGTTGATTGACACCTCCCTGCTGGCGGCCGATTGGCCGCGAGTCAGCAGGGGGCGGCGTTGCACCAGCAGCTCTTGTGAGCTGCTGGTGCAATGTTAAATGCGGAGAGCGTATTGCTCTCCGCATTTAGCGAGGTCTTGCGGATCTGATCCGCAGTGTCGGATCAGGTCTGCAAGACCTTTGATAAATGGGCCTGTAAGTGTGTGAGAGTGTTTGTTAGTGTGTGAGAGTATGTGTGTAAGTGAGTGAGAGTATGTGATAGAGAGTATGTGTGTGAGTGTTTGTTAGTGTGTGAGAGTATGTGTGTAAGTGAGTGAGAGTATGTGATAGAAAGCATTTTACTTCTATTATGTAATTTGCTCAATTTTCTTGGTATCCTCTGTTGAAAGTAATACTCAGGCTCAGGAGCAGCAATGCATTACTGGGCGCTAGGTGCTGATTGGTAGCTGCACACATATGCCTGTTGTCATTGGCTCACCAGATGTGTTCATCTAGTGCTCAGTAATGCAGTGCTGCTCCTCCAACAAGTGATCCTAAGAGAACACACATTTAATAATAGAATATAATTGGAAAATTGTTTAAACTGATATGCTCTATCTGAATCATAAAATACAATGTTTGGGTTTTTATGTCCCTTTAAGAATTTATTGTTTAAATACTGTAACAGTTCTAATATACCATATTAAGCTGAAATGCTTTCTTACAAAAAGTTATTTGTCAAGTGCGCATGGGAGCAAGTGCAGGAGCGCATCAATGGTGAGGTCGCCAAATGTCAGCACTGAGCAAACACTACAGCAATTACAAACACTCATTTTGCTTCTGTTAGGAAAATGCTTTATGACAATAATTTGATTTTAAAAATAAACGTGTTATTAAGGGCTATTAATGGAAGATAAAGCATGCTGCAGCTGACTGGGTGTCTTCGCTTCCAGAACTTTTTAAAAGGCGAGCATTTTAATTTTGAATAGAAAATGTTTGCAATATGTTTGTATTAGCAGAAGTGTTTATAGTAAAAGCTATACAGTACAAACTTTCATAGGCCTGTGTAATTCATCCATTAGAGAACCAGTTGTGACTTGTGCCAAGTAAACTGAGTCATCAGAGATGTAATACAATGTACCCCTGATACTGATGTTATTTAAAATCCTGTTGCACTGACCATATCTAGATATGCTCCACGTACTAGAGACATTTTTTGCAATAGTGACTAGAATGTCCGTTTGAAAATGGACATGAAACCCACATTTTTTATTTCATGATTCAGATTGACCATGTGATTTTAAACAACTTTTCAATTTACTTCTATTATCTTTTTTTTTAATTTGTTTTTTTTTCTCTTGTTATCATTTGTTGAAAATGCTACTTAGGTAGGCTCAGGAGCTGCTAATTGGTGGTTGCAGATATATACCACATGTTATTGGCTCACACAATTATGTTCAATTAGCTCCCAGCAATGCATTGCTGTTTCTTCAACAAAGGATACCAAGAGAATGATGCAAATTAGATATTAAATGTAAAATGGAAAGTTGTTTAAAATTTTATTCTCTATCTGAATCATAAAAAAAATTGGGTTTCATGATCCTTTTAGGTGCAAAAAAATATATAGACAAAACACTACTCCACCAAAGAATACTAAAAAATTCATGACTTACAGTATACAGTATAGCTATCGCAGCCAGATGGGCTTAAAGAACCAAAGCAAACTAGGTACTTTATAACTGCTGTCCTACTTTTGGGCCACATTTTATTTGTGAGCTGAATGCACATTTCATTTGTAAACTGAATGCACATTTCATTTGTGAGCTGAATACATTATTAATCTCAATGAAAACGGCCCCACAAACATACTTCCATGCCCATACAAATCTCTTCCACATGGACTATGTATCTTATATATGTATAATTTTCTGCATTCTGCTTCAAAATTTAATCACAGGAATAGTTTTAATGGAAAAAAAAAAGTTGCATTGACACAGAGGATAAAAAATGACAACTAAGTAAAAATGTATTAAGTTTCATCATTAAAGGGACACTGAACCCCAATTTTTTCTTTTGTGGTTAAGCAACTTTCTAATTTACTCCTATTATCACATTTTCTTTATTCTCTTGGTATCTTTATTTGAAATGCAAGAATGTAAGTTTAGATGCCGGCCCATTTTTGGTGAACAACCTGGGTTGTCCTTGCTGATTGGTGGATAAATTCATCCCCCAATAAAAAAAAGTGCTGTCCAGGGTACTAAACCAAAAAACTTAGATGCCTTCTTTTTTAAATAAAGATAGTAAGAGAACAAAGAAAAATTGATAATAGGAGTAAATTAGAAAGTTGCTTAAAATTGCATGCTCTATCTGACTCACTAAAGAAAAAAACTTGGGTTCAGTGTCCCTTTAAGATTAACCTGGCTGGAAGAAGTTACCAGGAGAAACATATATACAACATATATATATATATATATATATATATATATATATATATATATATATATATATAAATATATATATATATATATATATATATATATAAATTTACAGAACAATGTTTGGATATAGCACCACACTAAACTGGCAAAAACATTCACAGGCACCATACAGTTTTAATGACATTGGTAATCTTTTCATCTGTGTGATGTCAGTAATGCTGAATGCAGTAAAACAGCTAGACAGACAATTGGCATGTGAAGAGAGAAAGAGGCTTGCAGACAGCAGGAATCTGACATGGGGTGAGGGGGGAAGAATAGAAGAAAAAGTGAGAGACAGATTCAAAGTGTGGGAAACTGGGGGGAGGGAGAGATGAGGAGGATAAGAGGAAGAAATACAAAATAAACACCACTTGTAAGAAAATATTCAGTGGGGAACAGCAAAGACAACCATAGGGAATAACTGAGGCTATTTTAACACTAGGGTTGATAAGAGACATAATTGGTATGAAATGTGAATGTAAATATCAATGGTAAATGTATATTCCAAACTTCAAATGTATTTATATAGGTGCAAACTAGTTGTACATCAACGCATTGAAATATAAATAATATAAACATTAAAAAACAGACAGAACATAGATAGATAGAATGACATAAACAGACACTTGACAAATTCAGGAAGCCATAAATGTATTTGAATTATTATTATATTTCTCTCTTTTCTCACTAACTCTTTTTCTTACTGTAATAATAATGGGTATGGTGATATTTATCCAAGGCAGGATATCTTGAGTACTCCATCATCCTGGATTTTAGGGATTGTAATTCTAAGAAATTAGAATTGTTCCTTTGTTTAAGTATGGCCTAGAAACATTTTTTTTAAATCACTGGTTAATTATTGTGATATTTTTCAACACCTCTTTAGGCTATAGGTTTGCTTGCAATGTGGTATGCATCATAATAAATGTTTATTATGGCAATGGCTGTTACATTTCCCTCACAGGTAGGCTCAAGAACAGCAATCCACTACTGGGAGATAGCTGCTGATTGGTGGCTGCAAATATTCCTATTGTCATTGGGTTGTGTGCTCTATCTGAGTCATGAAAGAAAGTGTTTGTACTTTAAAAGGGACATTAAACACTAAGGGCTAGATTACAAGTAGTGCGCTGTTAAAAGTAAAAGCAAAAATATAAGAGTTAGCTACAACATCTGGACAAATGGTTCAAGCCCAAGACCACATCAAAGTCTCTTCCCTCCTGGGTCCCTATCTACAGCCATACAATGCATGCTTTCAATCAAACAAACTGAGAACTACACAAGGGTGCACAGGCCTTATGTAATTTCCCTAGACACATGCAAAACCACGGAAATGGACTACACTCTCAAGCTGGACTTGGTACACATCCTATGACCCTGCAAAATACACAGCCCTGGGTGATCAATGGTACTCATAGCCGGCTGCACAGTTCTCAGAGACATAGGAAGTTAACCCCAAACAAGTGTGGGTGAAAGGCCCATAGGGAAAATTGCAAAACAAATTAATCACTAGGGTTAGCGCACATGAAGAATTACTAATCTTACATTGCATTACTGATATATTAAAGAAAAATTAATAATAATTATTAAAAATTATCATAGATATTGTAATATATATATATATATATATATATATATATATATATACACTATTGATTATTTATAATTTTTTAAAGTACCTATAATAATTTTTAAAAAATACTATTGTTTTTTTATATTTTATAGTTAATATTTCAATAATGTGATGTAAGATTATTAATTCCTCATATGCACTAACCCAACACTGCGTTAGACCTAAAGCACAACACAAACCTCGATGTGCGTTATGCATATTTTACATTGCTATTCACATAGATTTTTTTTTTTACTTTGTATTATTAAATATATATTTCTATATTTATCTGATAATGGTAATCTAAAATCGATATCCATACTTATATATCTATACGAATAGATATACAGTTATAGGTATATATATATATTTATATATACAGTATATATATATATAATACAAAAGGAGACGAGGAACCATGGAACTCAAATGCCAAAGTGATTTATTCAAACGTGGAGTTGTAGCACAAAAACAGTGTGCAAGGGGGGCTGGATCTGACGCGTTTTGCACATGCTCACATGCGCTTCATCAGAGATATATATATATATATATATATATATATATATATATATAAATATGTATTTACAATAAAACATTATCATTATCATGTTTGTCAAGAACATTGGAATGTAAAATATCTACAGTAAATATACAGTAAAACACATAAATACATATGTACACACACACACACACACACACACACATATATATATATATATATATATATATATATATATATATATAATATATATATATAGAAATACAAGTAGAATGAGACTACTCAGAAAACTGAGTAGACTCAAGCGATACTCTGCGAATAGCGCTTGTCTTAGGGGAGTAGGATATGTGAGGCAGCTATACAAGACAGATACTGTATGAGATATGTAACCCCAGTCAGTAGGAGTAAATATAGAAAAAAAGGTTTTTACAGCGCCTGTACATCCACTATAGCAGAAAGTTTAGATAAACTGAACAGTTCATGTAAGTCCTTAGGATATAGTCAATCAATGGTGAATCGCCATATATCAGCTGGTATAAGATAAAAGGTGGTATACAATACCCTTACCAGATATTACCCCAATCTAATGAGGTAAGTATGCAGCACTGGGGGTATGTGTAGATAGTCTAATCTCTTCCTAACATCCGAATCAGATGACTATTCCAATTTCGTCAGCCTCCTGGAGTATGTGGGGATGTACTTCTTGTAATGAAGATATCCCACAAGCTTCCTGTGCAGATGTGTAATTAGCCTCTTGGAGTGCTTCTCTGTCCCAGTATAAACTTTCTCCAACGTAGGGGTACCCAGGGAGACAAGAGAGTGTATATAGTGTAATACAGCTTTATTCACAATAAGGCAGTTAAAATACAGCACACATTGAACTCCACGGACATTACTCATAAAAAAATCACTATATTGAATCCTGGAACCCTAATTGACACTCATACGTGGAGAGACCGATTAAGGTCTTACATGCTGTATACATACCTCATTTTGTTTGACGATAATAAATGTGAGTTCAATGTGTGCTGTATTTTAACTGCCTTATTGTGAATAAAGCTGTATTACACTATATACACTCTCTTGTCTCCCTGGGTACCCCTACGTTGGAGAAAGTTTATACTGGGACAGAGAAGCACTCCAAGAGGCTAATTACACATCTGCACAGGAAGCTTGTGGGATATCTTCATTACAAGAAGTACATCCCCACATACTCCAGGAGGAGGCTGACGAAATTGGAATAGTCATCTGATTCGGATGTTAGGAAGAGATTAGACTATCTACAGTGCGGCATACTTACCTCATTAGATTGGGGTAATATCTGGTAAGGGTATTGTATACCACATTTTATCTTATACCAGCTGATATATGGCGATTCACCATTGATTGACTATATCCTAAGGACTTACATGAACTGTTCAGTTTATCTAAACTTTCTGCTATAGTGGATGTACAGGCGCTGTAAAAACCTTTATATATATATATATATATATATATATATATATATATATATATTCTAGAGAGGGTGGTACAGCCTAATCAAGAGGTGGTTCCCTGGAACACATTTCTCCTGTTGTAGCAAACGTCTTGTGCATGTCATTTAAGTAGACTAGGGCACTGTTCCTTTAGGGGGTCGTCTTTCTCAGTAGGCAATGTAAGTAATTATCTTTGGGCACCTTCTATCACAGGAGAGTCTTTAGAGCTAGTATAGTGACAAAAATGTCCAACACACTCTCTGTACACTAAGCAGCCCAACAGGACCAGTAAAAATATTTACTGCAAATGTATATTTTCTTCCTAAAATGTGAGTATTGACATCACCAGACACCAGTGGGTTGAAATATTACCCTTGCGGAGGGACATTAGCAGTTTAATAGTCAGGTTAAAAGTTACATTTCACTTCATAAAAGTTATGAAAAGGACAGTAAACACATTTTTTTACATTTTTGTACAATATAGACATTTTTTGTTCATCCGATTTTAAATAGATCTTGCCCCCCATAACTGCCCAGGTTCCCTTTCATACCTTTCATAGCCCTTTTGTCAGCTGCAGGGATGTTTACAAATGACAAACCTCTTTAATTATGCACAAATAAACAATAATGTACAGCAATAATAAACAAAAAGATGTTCACTGTCCCTTTAACATTATTACATGTTCACTGTCCATTTAACATTATTACTGTGTACTTTGTAAAATTATACTTATATAACACATGCTAAATAATCTTTAACCTATGTTTACATTAGATTGATTCTCCTTCTCACCGATAACATTGTGGTAACAACTTGTATATCTAAATGTTACCACTTTTAGTGACCCCTCCTCTGAGTAAAGCAGGGAACCCTAACTAATATATAAAAATGAGGTTTTATTCTTAGACATTTGTACTTCTCAATCATCATTGTATACCACCACTTATTATATGAATGAATATTGTAACATTGACTTGCGATATGTAATACTTGTCCTTGAAGTTTAAACATGATCATATATGTTATTTTAGCTTCATCCTCAAAAATGTTTCCCTCATTAGCTTTGTAAGTGCCTCAGCGAGTAACTAAAGGGACTCATGACCAGTTTAAAGAGAGACTCAAACTTCTCATCCTTGTTATTGTTTGGACTATTACTCTCTTGCTCAATGGCTACTTATTTGTAACGGCATGCAACGCTTATATGTGTGGCAGGTCTATTTACATTGTTTTGAATGGTAATGTAATATCGTATCTGTATATCGATGTCTGTTAAGTTTTTATTGTTATCGCCTCTAATAACCTCAATAAAAATAAAATTTAAAATAAATAAATGTTACCACTTTTATTAAAGGAATAGCAAAGTCAATGTTTCAGACAGAGAATTTCATTTTAAACAACTTTCCAATTCACTTCTTTTATCTTATTTGCTATGTTCTGGTAATCTTTGTTGAAAAACATACCTAAGGTGGCTCAGAAGTAGCAATGAAGCTTGCTGTTGATTGGTTGGTTCACATATGCCTCTTGTTATTGGTTCACTTGATATGTTCAGCTAGCTCCTAGTAGTGCATTGCTGCTTATTCAACAAAGAACCAATAGTATTAAGCAGATTTGATAATATAAGTAAACTGACAGTTGTTTAACATTGTATGTTCTATCTGAATCATGAAACAATTGGGGTTTTATATATCTTTAAATATTTTAATAAAAAAAATAACTTTATTAACAAAAACATTACAATTTAAATGTAATTATGTTTTTCTGAAACAAATAACAGGTGATGACAATAAGAACATATAGTTTCTCATCAGGATGACGAATACTTCAATATATTTACTACAAATTGTATTACATTAATGAGTTGCAATGAAGGTTTTGCTCTACTTTCATGGCAATTAGCGATGTCAGTTGTTGCTTAAGTTGCCAGAATGAAACTATTCACATGTAACATTCAGTGTTTTAATGCACAATGAAGCTTCTGTTTCTTGCCAAGTTCAAATGCATTCATATATTCATATAATGCATCCAGCCAAAAGCTGTGTGCAGCAATACTGTTTGATGTACATTTTATAGCTTGTTCTTATGGAGATGGATCAGCAGAAATGCTACTGAATAATGATACAATGATTGTATGTTTGATACAATTCCTTTTTTGTACAGAACGTCGCTGTAGATATTGTAATTTTTAATACACTGACCTTATAATATTGCTGTAAGATATAGTGACTAAGCTTTTGCAGCTCTCTGGTCATCAGAATACACTATGTACTGCTCTTTTTTTTTATCACTGAATACTAACTAAGCTGGATATGACTATGGGCCTGATGATATAAAGCTCTCCACTCAGATGAGATGATATAGGATGATCCTCCAGAACTGTGAGATCCCTCACAAGATTCTAAAAAGACAGATTTTGCTATACTTATCCAAGGGGTGTTCCCTTCCTTTTTGGATGTTAAAAAGGGATACTAAACCCAATTTTTTTTCTATCATGATTCAGATAGTGCAGGCAATTTTAAGCAACTTTCTAATTTACTCCTATTATCAATGTTTCTTTGTTCTCTTAGAGTATCTTTATTTGAAAAAGCAGGAATGAAAGCTTTGGAGCTGGCCAATTTGAGGTTTAGAACCTGGGCTACACTTGCTGATTGGATGGCTAAATGTAGCCACCAATTAGCAAGCGCTATCTAGGGTGCTGAACAAAAAGTGGGTCTGCTCCAAAGCTTTCATTCCTGCTTTTTCAAATAAAGATACCAAGAGAATGGAGAAAAAAATGATAATAGGAGTAAAAGAGAAATTGCTTAAAATTGCAGGCTACACTTGCTGATTGGATGGCTAAATGTAGCCACCAATCAGCAAGCGCTATCTAGGGTGCTGAACAAAATGTGGGTCTGCTCCAAAGCTTTCATTCCTGCTTTTTCAAATAAAGATACCAAGAGAATGGAGAAAAAAATGATAATAGGAGTAAAAGAGAAATTGCTTAAAATTCAATGCTCTATCTGAATCATTAAAGAAAAAAAATGGGTTTAGCATCCCTTTAAGGAGAGACAAGCTCAGTGCGATATAGCACTGCATGACATGAGAGTTCTGCTGCATTTACACATTGTGCTTTGTGTTTTATATTACTTTACACTTCAGATTAAGTTTTATTACATTTAAACATTGCACTTTCTAGTTTGTATTTTAATGTGTATAGATTTCCATCTTACTATGAGGTGAGTCCACAGCTTCATTCCTTACTTGTGGGAATACAGAACCTGGTCACCAGGAGGAAGCAAAGGCACCCCAACCAAAGGCTTAAATACCTCCCCCACTCCCCTCATCCCCCAGTCATTCTTTGCCTTTCGTCACAGGAGGATGGCACAGAAGTTTTGGAATATTCAGAGTAGTCTCTTATTGAGGGTAGTACTCTTTGGAATGGGACTGGAGTTTTAAAAAGTCTTGTCAGCCTCTCAGTGAGAGCATTGATGCAACTTAGAGTCTGGAGATGCAGGGAGAGTCTTTCTGTGAACCCATCCAGACTCATATTAACAGCTCCTTAAGCAATCAGTGTTGACGAGTTTCACTGCCTGCTTTTTTCACTCAAGTCCGTGTCAGTAGCACTGTTACAATCTGTCAAACTTGAAGACATGTTTCACTGTTCCATGGCATAGCTTCCGGTAAGATTGTTTCATTACTTTACACACATATTAATGATAGAAGACAGGGTCACAGTGGGACTCCTTTATCTTTATGGAATCAGGGGTTAATATCTCCTGAGGGGGATTATTGAACAGTGGGGATTTTTAATCATATTTGTTATGTGATTTAGACTGCTTATGTTTAAGAATGTTTGGGCTCTTAGGCTGATACGGAACGTACAGGTTATTTTCATTTTGAGAGCTGCACAGTTTCTTTATATTAAGATGGCGCACTTTTTACTTGGCACCATGTGACCAGGAGTGGTCACGTTTTTTTCCCCTGCTTCCGATTCCTGACCAGGTGTCTGTGGAGAGGAGCATCTTCTCTAGCTGTCTGGGTCATAGGAGGTGGTGAGTGCCCCAGCCATTGGGGGTATAAGGTGCCAGCTGTTTTTCCTTTCTATAATTTGATATAGACGAGTTATGGAGGATTCTGATATTTGAGTGAGGTGTGTTCCCTAGATTCTGTTCCTACATAAGCAGTTTTCCCGAGTTCCGATCTTCCTTCGCCTGTAAGCGATTTGTTTCCACCAGAGGTTACTACGCAGTTCCGCATGGCCATCTCTGCGGCCTTAGTGATGTTACCTATTCCTTCTACACGTAAGCGAAGGAGTAATTCGTGCTCTCATGTCCCTGGACAGTCGTGTAAAATAACGATTGTGTCCAATCAGTCCTCTGAGGCCTCAGAAGGAGAATCTCCAGGGTCAGAGTCTGCCAACTTGGGTCCTCCAACTGCGGAGGGCTTAGCATTTAGATTTAGATTAACACACCTGCGTTTTCTCCTTAAAGAGGTTTTGGCGATGTTAGAGATTCCCAGTACTGATCCGTCAGCTGAATTTCAGTCCTCTAAATCTGATATCGATCCTAACTAAATGAGGGGATGGGATCCTATTTCTTGTCATCTTGTTTTTCTTTTGTTTTATTGTTTATTTAGAATCCCAGTTCCGAGCTCTATGGGGGATTGTGTCGTATGACAGGCAGGACCTGTTTTTTGTTTGCACACTCCTTTCTCAGGGCGTTTTCCTGTTTTCTTTTACTTTGCTATTCCATTTCGGATAGTTTTTTGTTTTCTGAGCTCTGGGTTGTTATAGAAACTCTTCCGTTAGACGTTTCGTCACATGGGATTTTTGGTACTATAGACTTTGATGGTCGAGATTGTTGGAAACTTCCGGTGGAAGCTTCAGGATTTCTGTTCAGCGTGATAGTTCCCCCGATGATTTTGAGTAGAAATTGTTAAGCCTCTGAGCTTTATTTCTTTAATTTGATTATTCAGTTGTTCTTGCTTTGTTGGAACTTAAGAGTTTCGTTTTCGCCTTGGATTGTTCCGGTTGATACATTGTACCCCAGATAACAGACAGGACCTGTTGTGGATACAAGTTGGGTTTACTCCTTCTTTCCAACAAGAGAAGGAGTTTTTTTTTAGATTTCCGGTCAAGGTACAGCAGGCCCATCTATCCTAGTTAACAGGTGGGTCCTGTTTAAGTATTACCTAGGGTGGGCGCTTGATACTGGATCATATGAATCTAGGGGTTCTAGAGGTCGGAACTAGGTTTCTTTTTGGGCAGTTGTCTTCTCAGAGAAAGGGAAGTTTGTTAAGTGACCTTTAGAGTCATTGTCCTGGTATCTATCACATTGTGGGACTATTTTCCTCCTCTGTGGTGCATGCCCTAATAGGGGGATGGTCTTCCCATCCTACTTGGGTTCTATGATTTTTAAGTAGAGCTTATTAGTTCTTCTTTTCATTTGAAAATCTAAGGTTCTCCCTTCCTTTGGTTAGGAAGAACAATGTCTTTCCTGGTTCATCCTTTTTGAGCAGAATCCAGTTCTTAGGAACTGTATCTTACAGTAAGCCTCGTTCTGATCCTAGGTTTCCTTCTTAGGATCTGGGGTTCAGATGGCAGTATCCTGCTTACAGATTTTACAGTAGTCCTGGATCTCAGCGTTTATGGGTTTCTTACCTTCACCTGCTAATAGACCTTTTGGGTTTTTTCTTGTGTCTTTTCGATCCTCAGACTTGGATCTAGACCGGAGTTGCTGGTGTAGACACCAGGGTGAATGTTGGGTGCTGTTTTTGTCTTATGGACAGGAATTTTTCCTGAGTTTTTGCAAAATCTCCCTTTGGGTTATGACCTCCAGTCTTCGTTGACACAGGGGTGGAGAGTGATATCACAGCCGAGGTCGAGATTTTGGCATGGAGTTGGTGTATCTGTCTTAACAGACTTACATGGTGTACCGGTTTGGGAAATCAATCCTAGTGTTCCGTTCAGATCTCCCTGTTCTGAGAATTTTTTCTCTATAGCTCTTCCGGGGCAGTTTTGACTTTGTTGCTTCCTTGTCCCTGGGGAGAGAGTGTCCTAGGGAGATCCGTGGGTTGGGAGTTTTCTTCCATTTATTCCTTTGGTTCCTCAGCGAGCTTTCTGCTTGGAGGATTTGTTCTTTTGGGGTCATACCAGTAAAACCTCTTAGTGGGAGATCTTCTTTTGGAGAAGGAGAGTTCCTCCTGCTAGATGGGGGGGGTCTCGTGTTTGATGGTGGGTGGAGGCTCACTTCGGCTCATTGCCAGCGACCCTCTCTATGAGCGTACTTCTCAGGATCAGATGTCCCCTACCATCATTACCTGCTCGAACGTTGGTATCTGATGGGGAATACTATTAAGATTTCAAGGCTCCGGCCTTTTTATCCAGAGTATGCTTGACATCTAGCATCCTTTAGGGGTTTCTTTTTATCCTTTTTATCTTTCGGCCATGTCACACTTTGTTTTGGATGGTTCGACCCTAGCAGGAGCAGGCGTCTGTGAGACAATTTGCTCTATTTATATCTACGAGTTCTATCACAGTTTAGGGGCTTTGCCTCCATGGACCTTGTTACAGGGATTTGCTGGGTCAGAGTCCTTGTGTTCATCACAATCTGGATTCTCTGAGGCTGACTGCATGGAATTGAATGCTTAGTCTTAGTCATGAGAGGTTTTTTTGAAAGATGTTGATACTCTTGTTTTAGCTCATAAGCCAGTGTATCATGGCATCTATCAAAGGGGGTGCAGGACCTACTTTATCTGGTAATGGAGTCCTTCAATGGCTTTTTGGTGAACTTTGTTGCTTTGGAAGCTGAAAGTCAGGAGTTCAAATCCAGCTGTGGCTATGTACTCTTCGTAATGCATGACCTACTTTTTCTTGTAGGAAGAGCGGGGATTCCCCTGACGTAAGTCAAGGTTTTCCAGGATCCTTCCTTTCTCCAGGATGCCTTGGAGAAGGGCCTTTTCTGTGGTTCCCTTAGGGGACAGATTTCGGCCCTATTGGTTTTACTGCTTGAGATTCTCACAGAGCTTCTAGATGTCCAGTCTCTGGTTCAGGCCTTGACTTGGGTGTTTACATCTTGTTCAAAGTTTTGCAGAAGGCTCTGTTTGGGCTTATGCATGGTATTGACATTAAGATTTTCTGTTTTGGAGGGTTCTTTTTCTACTGATTTTTGCTTTGGCGCACACTGCCTTACATTGTGAGTTCCCTTACCTAGTTTTTCTTGCGGCTAAGGCCGTGCTTCATACTGGATTAGGTTTTCTCCTATGGCTGTTTCAGATTGCAACATCAATCAGGAGATTGTGGTCCCTTCCTTGTGTTCTAATCCTTCTCTTCGAAGGAGCGGTTATTAAATAACTGGGATGAGGTTCGGGACTTGAAGTTCTATCTCCAGGCTACAATGGTGTTTTGTCAGATTTTTTTCTTGTTTGTGTCTATTCTGGGAGGTGTAAGGGGCAGGATGCCTCGTCCACTTCTTTGTTTTTCTGATTAAGGAGAATTACTCGCTTAGCTTATGAGTCGGCAGGACACAAGCCTCTTCAGAGGATGAAGGCTTCAACTAGAGCTGTAGTTTCCTCTTGGGTCCTTTGAGAATCGGGCCTCTATGGATTTGATTGTAGGGCATCTACCTGGTCCTCCTTCCATACTTTTTCAAAGTTTTTGCTTCAGAGGAAGCAGCTTTTGGGGGAAGGTTTTGCAGGCTGTCGTGCCCTCAGAAGAGGGTCCGCCTCTCTTTTGCCCTCCTGTTTTCATTCAGTGTCCTCTAGAGCTTGGGTATATGTTTCCCACAAGTAAGGGTTGAAGCCATGGACTCTCCTCAAATTAAGATGGAAAACATAAATTATGCTTACCTGATTATTTCCTTTCCATCTGTATGAGGAGTGTCCATGGCCCCTGTCCTTTCCTCCGTTGGGCAGACCAAAATTTTTAGTTCTTCTGGCACCATTTATACCATGATATTTCTCCTACTGTTTCTTGTTCCCTCGGCAGAATGACTGGGGGATGAAGAGAGTGGGGGAGTTATTTATGCCTTTGGCTGGGGTGTCTTTGCCTTCTCCTAGTGGCCATGTTCTGTATTCCCACAAGTAAGGAATGAAGCCGTGAACTCTCCTCATACAGATGGAAAGGAAATTAGCAGGTAAGCATAATTTATGTTTTTAATACAGCAGTGTATTGAAGATTGTGATTTTACAAATGTTGATTATGCTTTCACAGTTTCTGTGTGACTTTAACAAATCAGGCTCATAATTTGTATATTTATGAGTATCTTTTAGAAATTACATGACACTTTATATTTTTTCTATTTAAAATAATACTGAAAAACTGACAGCTTTGGTTTCCCTGAGAGCTTCATTACAGATTATAAAATATTCTCTAGTTTAGAGAGAAATTATAGTGCATAGTTCTATAAGAAAAAGAGGGGAGCCTGGAAGTCCCAGAGAGATGATATATGTCTTCCAAATAAATTAATGAGGCTCTCTGGTATACAAATTTAACAGGGGAGAGTGAAGTTAACAGGAGAACATCTAGGACTGATATAAAGTCTCAGTTTGCAGCAAATACAATTTAAACTAAAAGGTTTTCACTACAATTTAACTTTATTTTGCCTCTACTTTAGAATATACTACTTTTCTGTCAGTTAAATAAGTGCATTGTGAATTTTGAGCAAATGTCACATGCATACAGCTGACAAAATAATTGAGACCAGCGTGTGAAAAATACTTACAGCATTTCATGAAAATTGTGAGAGAGCTTCAGACATATCCTGGGACCTTCCATGTTCAGCCAAGGGAACTCCCGTGTCCCTCCCACTTTCTAAAGCTATGTTTTGTGTTACAATAGAGCAAATACAAAGTGCAATGTGCTAATTTATAAAAAAAAATACATAGAAATATCCAAAGTATGATCCTAATCTGTTAAAGGGACAGTCTACTTATTTATTTTTTGTTTAAAAAGATAGATAACCCCTCCCCCAGATTTGCCTAACCAATATTGTGATATTAATATACTTTTATAACCTTTTAAACCTCTAAATTTCTTACTGTTTCTAATTCTAAGCCCTTGCAGGCCACCTCTTATCTCAGTGTATTGTATTTGCTTTTCACCGACAACCTACCACGGAGCAGCAATGCTTGCAAATCCATGTTTAACCTCTGTGTGGGACCTAAACACATAGTTTACCAGGCTCAATAATGCAGAAATTACATGCTTGAATTAGACTGTCCCTTTGACCACATTTCTTCTTAATGTGTTGCAGTCTCATCTTAAAATCAATATATTCAAGGGCCATAAAGGTTCAAAAATAAAATGTTTTAATGTGTTAGAAAATGTTATTATTTCACTATTGTGTCCATATAACTGTGTTTAACTCATGAAAATGAAATGATACATGGCTGTGTAGCAGCAGGCCACCAGCAGCATTAGAAGTGCAGTCCTTGCAGGACCAGAGCTTCTCTACACTGGGACAGGTCTTTAGGGGAGTTTGACTTGACCAGTGCGGCTCCATGGTGCCCAGTATTTGTCAAGCCCTGAGCTAATGCCTGCACACTGTGGATTGTTTACAGAGACCCTTTTGACTTAATGCCTATGCAAATATAATTATTTGAGATATTATTTGGTTAAGAGGTTGGACATGCACAGTTCCTTTGTCAATATTGATTGTTCTGTAAATATAATAAAATATTATTGTCTTGTAAAATATGAATGCAAACAATTACTTCCATTCCTTCTCTGAAATAAATTACATGCCATAAGGGTTAAGCTTATAGCTTTAAGGTTTAACATATTAGGGATAGGGTTAAACTGTCTGTATGCCCTCACTCATCTGCTTCCTCAGAAAAAAAGATTAAAGAAAATCCTACAATTTGGTAGAAGCTTAACATGTTAAATCCAAGGCCATGAGCTGTTCGGCTGTCTGAGCCAGCAATAAAGCTGCAGCTTTTTTGGAGGCAGGAGAAGGGTAAGGAGGGTTTCTTTGATAAAATATAATCTAGGCTAAATTAACAGAAAAGGGGGGAAAATCCTGTACGTAGAACTACAGAAACATGAGCCATCAATTGCACTAGTTTAGTTTAAAATTAAATCAAAGTGAGAAAGTGAGAAAACGTGTTATTAAAAATGCACCAAAGATAAAGAAAAACTAAAAAAAATAACTCATATACAAACTAATATATAATATTACTAATTAATAAACATTAACACTGAGTTATATTCAGTGATTATTATTCTTTAAATATCTATATCCACCCTAACTGTTATAAACACTCACACTACACATTACACTACATTTATTTTCTTTAAAAATTCCCTCTTTTAGATGCAACAGTTTTTTGCTTTGTAAAGCAAAAGTTCCAGTACTGAGAAAAATATACTACACTGTCCACCAGAAAAGTAGTGCGTATCAACCAGTGGGCAGTCATTCCTTATAACCTTCCTACTCACTTCAAACAACCTAACAACTTAAGCTTATCCTTTTTTCACGCAATACCATTTTAATATGTTTAAATTAAGCTAATTTATATGCATGATAACATTTTTAGAGTTGCCCCTAATACTAAACACATTGTATCCCCCACTGCAATTAAACCTACCCGTGTAGACTTCCCTTACTGCTATTAACTGCCCAACTACACTTAATATTAAGTCCACTTGATCCTTCACTGCAATTAACCCCTACCTGCCTCCCCAAATTCTCCCTCGCCCAGAGTACTTAACCCAACTGCACCGGATCCCCACTCTAACTCTAACTCTAACTGCACCAGCTTTTCTAACAACAATTAATGCAAGCTCCTACACTTAAACATAACTGCACCCCCACACAAATCAGCTGATCCTGTAGCCTGATATAAAGGACTGGAGAGATCCCTTCATGTCCCCTTCTGAACACTATCCACACATCACTAAGACCCCCTTAGCCACTCAAGCACAGGCAAAGCAGTTAAACACAATTCACTACCTAGCTGTTGATTGGTAATATGTACATATGCCTTTTGTCACGTGCTCACCAGGTGTATTCAATTTGGGAAACAGTAGGGTATTGCTGCTCTGAAGCTGACTTTAATTGTGTATTTAAACCCATTGCAAGGGTTAAAGGTATATGGAACCCAACATTTTTCTTTCATGATTTAGATAGGGCATGCAATTTTAAGCAACTTTTTAATGTACTCCGATTATCAAACAGTTAACTTTCAACTTGTAATATGAGCGCTACTCGATGTGCGCATAAAACTTAGTTAGAGCACGAGCAGAAGCGTTAAATACTGCACCATTTGTAATCTGGCCCAGAATGTTTTATATAAAATACAAACTACAAGGAACCTAATTTATCCTTAGAAGACTTTTCATCATAGTGTGATTGCTCTTTAATTAATTTTGTCTGAATGCTATATGCCAGAGAGTTCATTAAGCGTGCAATGAGCATAAGAGTGAAATAATCCCACCCCTGTATAAATGCAGAATACTTATATTATGATGTGCATGTCTGAAAACAGATCATAAATCCCTTTTCAGATCAAATTTGCTTGAAAGGTCTTCTTACTGGATGAACATTAAACCTTTAATTAAATAATAAATAAATGATGCAACTGTGTGAAAGGTATTTTAATCTCAATAATCAAACCAATAGGGGCAAATTTTAAAACTCATTGTGAGACCCTGCAAAACTAACTAACCTCCCACTCCATAATCAACCCACCGCAATACCTATTACAACCCCCATGCAAGATTTCCCCACACAATGACCAAAATCCCTCCATCTCCAAGTCTAAAGTATTATCCTGCCTTTATCAATGTTCCATTGCATTGCATTGTGGCAATATGGGAGTAAATGTGTTAATCTAACACTGACATGCACATTGAACCCCCACATCTAGTGCTAGCGGTTAATTTATCATGCAGTATTGTTTGTAAATGTCATGTTGCAAGGTACAAGGAAAGGTTTCTACTGTCATACTGAAGTCAGCAAGTAATTGTCATGCTAGAACTTAGAGAGATATGTCAAACATGCCACCATTTCTAGTAATGCCTTGGCATAATGTTATGCTTAGTCAAATATGGTGCCAACTGTATAGGTACCTAGGTGATAGACTGTAATGCTCATGTAAATCATGGCATGGTAGTTGCCAACATTTCAAAAAAAATTCCAGTGACACTTTGCAGCAGAGCAAGCAAGCGGGTTACTGGAGTATTGACGACCTACTGTTCAACTGCTGCCCCCACTCAGTTCTGCAATCAAAACACACCCATTTGAAAGTAATAGTATAATTTAGACTTATCCATAGTTTATTATACAGATTACAGCACCAAGCTCTTACACCTACCCAGTCTCTGGAACACATTCTGGGCATATGGTTATTTTTACAACACAGCATCAAAATTAGAAAGACAAATAATATGTGAACCCATTCAATAATACTAATATTCCATTAGGAATGAATTATATTTAAATAATACACAGTGGGGGGTAGTTATCAAGCCGTCAACCTCAAATACGCTGGAATTCCGCAGCGTATTTGTGGCGAGGCTGATTCGCCTTAGTTATCAAAGGCTCAAGACCGGTTTTGTGACGTAAGCTTCGATCCGCCGGACTCAGTCTGACACAGATCGATTCTTACGTCACTCCAGATGTTCCGCACACAAGTGCGGCACAATCTCACTACTTTTGCTAGTTATCAAATGACTAGCAGGTACGCTCGGCACTTTTACGGCCCAGCGTACCTGGTTTTCAAACCGCCACCCCTGGAGGCGGCGGATCCCATAGGAATCAATGGGAGTCTGACCATAGCGAAAGTACAAGTTCGCTGCTGACAGACATCCCATTCATTCCTATGGGAGCTGTCTGCACCTAACACCCTAACATGTACCCCGAGTCTAAACACCACTAATCTGTCCCCCCTACACCGCCGCAACTAAATAAAGTTATTACCCCCTAAAGCGCCGCTCCCGGAGCCCACGACACTATAATAAATATGTTAACCCCTAAACCGCCGCTCCCGGAGCCCACCGCAAGCTACTCTATACATATTAACCCCTAAACCGCCGCTCCCGGAGCCCACCGCAAGCTACTCTATACATATTAACCCCTAAACCGCAGCTCCCGGAGCCCACCGCAACTATAATAAATGTATTAACCCCTAAACCGCCGCTCCCTGAACCCGTCGCCACCTATAATAAATTTATTAACCCCTAATCTGCCCCCCTACACCGTCGCCACCTATAATAAATTTATTAACCCCTATCCTGCCCCCACTACGCCGCTGCCACTGTAATAAAATTATTAACCCCTAAACCTAAGTCTAACACTAACCCTAACGCCCCCCTAACTTAAATATTAATTAAATAAATCTAAATAATATTTTTATTATTAACTAAATTAATCCTATTTAAAACTAAATACTTACCTTTAAAATAAACCCTAATATAGCTACAATGTAATTAATAATTATATTCTAGCTATTTTAGGATTTATTTTTATTTTACAGGCAACTTTCAATTTATTTTAACTAGGTACAATAGCTATTAAATAGTTATTAACTATTTAATAGCTTACCTAGCTAAAATAAACTGAAATTTACCTGTAAAATAAATCCTAACCTAAGTTACAATTACACCTAACACTACACTATACTTTAATAAATTATTCCTATTTAAAACTAAATACTTACCTGTAAAATAAACCCTAATATAGCTACAATATAAATAATAATTATATTGTAGCTATCTTAGGATTTATATTTATTTTACAGGTAACTTTGTATTTATTTTAGCTAGTTAGAATAGTTATTAAATAGTTATTAACTATTTAATAACTACCTAGCTAAAAGAAATACAAAATTGGGTTTTATGTCCCTTTAACTGCTGTGGTTTTTCTCTGGATACTTTGGTTACAGCTTCCTTGTTTCCAACTCTGACTTGACTTTCAGCAACTCTCTTTACCCTTTGCTTGCATCCACTAAAAGGAAGTATGTGGTTTTATTGGTTCTCTGTGCGAGACAGAACGATATCCTGCAATATGGGTTGCAGTCTACTTTATCAGCAACAGATGCATAACAAAAAGACAATGCATTAACACTTAGGGCCCAAGGATCTAAAGTTCTCTGGTCTGGTGAGATTATCTAACAAGTCTCGTTAGTACTGTGAGGCCACTCAAAGACATTTTTTTTTAGTTTAACAGCTGTTTATCTGGCTATGCAGAATAGGGAGAGACACATGAATTGCAATATAATGATCAAGCCCCCAAAGAATAAGATTTCTCTCCACACTGGCACGTTTCTGATCATTAGGCCCTTTCTCTAAATTTAAGATACACAGCAGATTTTTCTTCTGACAACATTCAGTTTTCTTCAGTCTCCCTGTTCCCTGCATCATGTGACTGCCATCAGCTAATCACAAGCTCTGATATACTATTAACTTTAGCAAATGCTCAGTAGGAGCTGGTGTCTCAGAAAGTGTGAATATAAAAAGACTGTGCAAAATCTGATAATGGAAGTAGGTTGGAAAGCTCTTTTTTAATAACATAATCTTTTTGAATCATTAACATTTAATTTTTCACTGTATATTTTGTCATTAATGTAAAATAATACATTTTTGTTTCTTAAATGATATTTTTTTATAATTGGTTAGGTATTTATTACTAGAGAGGATGGGTGCATACAATAGTGTCAGATATCCTTTCTATGTTAACAGTTTGTAGAAGAAGGGGACAGCCGTGACAAAGTGGGGAGATATCATGAAATGCGTCAGACCATGCACATCTAATGACTGAATAAGCCAGCACAATGCGTAAAGACTGTCTGTAGCTATCAGTCTGCACCTGGTGTTAGTTTATGGATTTTAGTTGAGCTATACAATACAATTGTAAGGTAGCTTTTTTCCAGTGAATACAATCCAGTTGTCCAGCCTTTCTAGAGGAAAAAATCCAGTTGTTAATAAGTGACTGACACCTACAGATCCTATGTATTGTGTGTTATTCATACATACCTCATTTTGTTTGAGTTTATACTATGTGAGAGCATCTATTCCTAACCATTAAAAGAATATTATAGTGAACAAATAGAAATGCTCTATTCGTTCACAGCATTTTATTTTTATACAAATTTCTTTCTTTTACGCTGTATTTAACTCCTGCAAAGGTGAGCAAATCAGAAGCATACATGCATATGCACCAATCACTGGCAATGTCTGGACCAGAATGGGTGTGTTCCAGGAGTGCAACTTTAACTATATGTTTAACCCTTTGAGCCCTTTTAAGAAAAGAAGGGAATGTGTTAAAAATATCCTGTTTACAATACAATGCTCTTGCAAAAAAAAAAAAGAACATTTTATTCTTACACTAGAATGTTCCTTTAAAGAAAAGATTCATTTTACAGTTTGTGTAGTGTGCTCTGGTGATGTGCGTTTATCGGTGTTGTCTGATATGAACTGCTGGCCGTTCAGCAGCTGTTGGCAGCAACTGGAGGACACCGCGTTTGACGTAAGAAACTGTGGCTGGGTTATGTACATATTGCAAAAGACAATGTCATATTTTCTCTCATTTTAGAGTGATTCCTTTCGTGATTTTTTAAAATTGTATTATTTTTTTTAAAATAACCCAACACTCTCTGTCCCCGTCAATATAATATTCTTTTCCACTGCACTCATCACCTGACACATTTCTGCACATTCCCCGCCCTCCTCACTCTACAACCGACCAATGCAGAAAAACCAGCACACACAACACATCTGCAATACTCTGTGTGTACAATATAGGTTCATTCCAGCTTCCTTATGTTTTGCAGCTGATGGAACATCACAGTGTTTGTGAAATGTTGGTAACCTGTTGAAGATTACACTTACAACAATAAACACACAGATATAGAACATTTTCAGCTCAACAAAATATAGAATCTGTGTGCAAAAATATGTCATCCAAATATATATATATTCAAGGTTTTTTTCTACTATGGCAATTACTATAAGAGATTGTTTATAGGGATAGGAACATCTTGAGATTCTAATATAAAACTATACAACTTTGCAATGCACTTTCATTATTTATTTTGCTACCTTTCTGGGTAATTTAGCTCTAAAAGATGAGGATTTTCTAATTCTCAGAAATTGAAATGCACCATTTAGACTTCTCATGGCAAACGCTGCTACATATATTTCAATAATTGGCTTTAATTGATAATGACTGCAAAACAATTAAACATTATGATTAGGGATAGGCTAATAGAATAGAATATTTATTACATTTAAAGATCACATTAGAAATTCTAGTGCAAATGTTAGAATGTTGTACAAACATTTGAAATTCAAAACAAACAAACAAATGTGTCAAAATGTATTTCATTTTTCGAATGTTGCAGATATTTGCCCATCCCTAATTATGATCATAATTATCCTTGTTAGGGTGGAGTTAGGCTATTAAAAACAATTGCAGCAAAGAAATGTTAATTTGTTTTAAAACATTAAGACAGAAATGTCTTGTAATTAAAAGGTGCTTACTGCCCCTTTAATGTTGGAAGCATTTATTGTAAGTGGGATTCCATATGTTTCAGATGAGGGAACCTGAACGTACAGTTTGGAATCCCATCTGATTGCAGAGTGCCGCAGCTATAATATGATTTAGTAATAACTTTCTGTTTCAGTGCACTTGAGATGACCTTATTTGTTTGTGTGGCATCATACTCGTAGTATCCCAGGGGCAGCAGATATTAATACTCTGGAGAGCGTGGCTTTTGCTCACAGCTTTATAGAGTATAGCTGCATCGATCCCTCTAAAGAATATTGTTTGTCTGATTCACAAGGTGCTGAAGACTGTTTTGTTACAAATGCTAAAGTGCAATTGAAATCTGTCTAAAATAAATATTAACACAGCGTTAAAGGACACAATGATGATTCATTGTTCAGACACACTCCAAACGGTTTCTAATATTAAACAAAAAAGTGCACTTTGTTACCTGGTTTGTGCTTTTGGGGAAAAAAACACAACACTGTAAATATTTGCTATAGACACAGATTTCTCTTGTGCTGTATTCTCCTGTGTAGCTGCATGCACACTAACTAAATATGGCCTTATGAAGGGAAATTAAACATGATCGGCACTAAACTTTAAACCTCATCAGCAAGGAGATAAATCATCAATTTATTTTACTGATCGCTATGTTGCAAAAAAGTGTCTCTCCTTAAAGGGACTGTCTTCTCAAGGCAAACTCTGCTACATACAATATCTGTCCCTAATTGGATTTATCAAATAACAACTGCAAAACAATTCCCTTACACTAACTTTATGACTGTGGCTAAAGACTAAAGCCCAGATTGGCTCCTCCAAATAAGACAAATGGTAGGTAGAGTTGGCTATTGAAAAATAATTGCAGTAAAAATGGATTTTAATTTGTTTTAAAAACCTTAAGACTTGACTGATATATTATTCTATAGCAATAATACAGAAATGTCTTTTAATTTCAAGGTGCTTACTGTCCCTTTAACATAAAACACACTAGGGAACTCCCCTTGATAAGATGCACAAGGTAAAAATCACCTTTAAAACAACCCCTGAGGGGCCTCATAATAGCGACCAGTCATATAGAATCTTGTCAGACCAGAGAGCATTAGAGTATAAGGACCTATCTGAAATGATTTGTTATGCACAGCAAAAAAAAAACACTTTATATATTATATACATATATTATTTATTTTGGTTTTCTGTAATTTACATTCACGAGTCAGACCCTGATACATTTACAAAGTGATTGTCATACAGTGTAGTAGCTTTTTTATATTTGTCCCTAATTGGGCTCAGCAAAGTAGATAAGATAAAAGGCTTGTCCAGGGTATGTTTTATATCCCTTTAAGTATGTTTGTTTTTCTATATATATTGATATTAGCACATATTCTATACCGGAGCACTGGTTCCATATGCAGGCAACTGTCTGGAGCTCAGGAACTCCAGCTTTCGGCTGTAACTTTACAGCCGAGACTGCTTGAGCTTCCTGCAGGTCGGACGTATATATACGTTATGATGAGCTTCATACCGCATGACATGTATATATACGCCACATTTGGTTAAAAGGGGTTAAAGGGTCATGAAACACAATTTTTTTCTATCAGGATTTAGACTGAGCATATCATTTTTAAAATGTTTCCAATTTACTTCTATTATCAAATTTGCTTCATTCTCATGTTATTCTTTGTTGAAAATCTACCTTGATAGGTAGCATGCACATGTCTCGAGCACTACATGACTAGAAATAGTGCTCCTGAACCTTCCTGCTTTTCAACAAAGGATAACAAGAAAAAGACAAATTGATAATAGAAGTAAATTGGACAGTTTGGAATTTTATGTTCCTTTTACATAGTGATACATATATCTTTTAAGCGATAACAAAACTCATCATAGCTATTAACTGATTAAGTCATGAAAGAAATAATTTAAAGTCACAGACTAGACATATTGGAATGAAGGAACTAACACAATTCAGTTTAGCCCCTATTGGCCTGTATTTTTGTCCAATCCGGTGTGGTTAGAGAATTTTGATAGGTGCATCACATTACAAATTACCACCGCTCACAATAATTAATAAAGGGGCTGAATTTACATTGCTGGTTTCACTAAGCAAAGATAATTAGATGCTCCTTGACTTTACAACTCACTTGTGCCTAGTAATATCCCTCTAATTTGGGCTCAATATTGGGAGATTCTGCTTATAAATAGCTTGTACGTTTTCACAGTACAGTATCCGATTGGCTATGGTCGGCTGCCAAGTTTACAGAAGCAGAGTCTAACAGTTTATTGGATGATTCTATCATTTGGCCAGACAGAAAGGCATCTCTGGAGGATGGGGCAGTGCGCAATAATCTAAGTTGTCTAATCAGATATCCAGACCTTCTTCAGTACATTTATAATAAAGTTCATAAGTGGCTACAAATGTCAATTCTGGCTTGTGCATGTCTATGAATGTTAAGGCAAGTGTCCGTTAGAAAAGAAACTTAATTCAACAGAAAACTTGGTTATGACTTAATATTTATTTAAAATAGAAGTAAGCAACCATTTCTACATGCCAATCAACATTAGTCAAAGGGACAATAATTCAGATAGAGCATGCAGTTTTCCATTTTACTCCTATTATCAAATTTGCTTTGCTTTCTTAGTATCCTTTGTTAAAAAGCATACCTAGGTAGGCTCTGGAGCAGCAATGCAGTAATGGGATCTAGCTGCTGATTGGTGGCTGCACATTTATGCCTCTTTTCATTGGCTCACCAGATGTGTTCAGGTAGCTTCCAGTAGTGAACTTCTGCTTCAATTTTACTCTTCGTCAAAGGATGCCAAGAGAGCAAATACATAATTGATAATAGAAATAAATAGAAAGTTGTTTAAAATTGGTCTGTCTCAAAGTTTAATTTTGACAATACTGTCCCTTTAAATTGATAAAGTGAATATACATTTATGAGTATAACCTTAATTGGGATGCTCTTACTGCAGTGAAAGTGTATTGCTCTAAAAAATAAACTCCAACACAAACCCATAAGTATATGGTTGATACATTTGGAGACTCTACTCTATATTACCCTATAGTTAAACATTGGCGTTGGGAGTTTAAGCTGGGAAGGGGGTTGTGTAAAGATGCCCTTTAACCTTGTTACCGAACAATAATATTGCCACTGAAGAAACCATGGAGACAATGCCGTTATGGGCAGTTTATTAGTCAGAGGTTACAAGTTTACAGGCAAGAGGGGAAAAGTTACTAATCTACTCAATGTTAAAGGCAGGAAAAAGTCAAATATTTTTGCAATTAGACTAGTGAACATTTCAAGCCCTGGTAAATGCTCTATGTCACAGAACAGTCAATTCTAGTGAATGTTTTAGACATGCAGACTAGAAGAGAAAGTGGATGGTGAATTCACAAGAAGTTCTGAAAATAATTCAAAAGATGATTTCTATAGGCAATTTGTGCTTATGGATAAATAAATTAATAGTAGATACACCACTTTGATCCTGAGGCAAAACAACAATCCAATCAGTGGACAGGACACACCATGGAGCTCCTCCCCCTTTGCAAATTTGGAGTCCAAGCAAGTGCTGGCAAGATTATTAAAAAAATCAAATAAATAAATAAAGGTGGTAACTTAAGTTGAGTTCTTTGTTGCCCTTCATACAATATATCAAAGCCCTCCCAGCACTCTATATATAGTATATGGAAAATAGTATGAGCAACAACATGCATAAAAAATAAATGTATTGATAAAAGGTTCTATAAAAACATAGGAAAGGGGTAACAAAGCACCTACATACACATGTTTTGTACTTAATAACTCACTATGTATTGACTGTTTTTTCTGGATTCTCTTTATTTTAAAGAAGGTCTGATGAATTGGAAGAGACACCTGATACTATTTCTCCAACATTGGTGTGTCCGGTCCACGGCGTCATCCTTACTTGTGGGATATTCTCTTCCCCAACAGGAAATGGCAAAGAGTCCCAGCAAGCTGGTCACATGATCCCTCCTAGGCTCCGCCCACCCCAGTCATTCTCTTTGCCGTTGCACAGGCAACATCTCCACGGAGATGGTTAAGAGTTTTTTGGTGTTTAAATGTAGTTTTATTCTTCTATCAAGTGTTTGTTATTTTAAAATAGTGCTGGTATGTACTATTTACTCTGAAACAGAAAAGGATGAAGATTTCTGTTTGTAAGAGGAAGATGATTTTAGCAGACAGTAACTAAAATCGATTGCTGTTTCCACACAGGACTGTTGAGATGAAGTAACTTCTGTTGGGGGAAACAGTTAGCAGTCTTTTCTGCTTAAGGTATGACTAGCCATATTTCTAACAACACCATGTAATGCTGGAAGGCTGTCATTTCCCCTCATGGGGACCGGTAAGCCATTTTCTTAGTTAAACATAAAAGAATAAAGGGCTTCAAAAAGGGCTTAAAAACTGGTAGACATTTTTCTGGGCTAAAACAATTGCTTTACTAGGCATATTATGCAGATTCTAACTAATTATTGGTATTATAATCTTGGGGAACGTTTAGAAAAACGGCAGGCACTGTGTTGGACACCTTTTTCAGATGGAGGCCTTTCTAGTTATAGACAAAGCCTCATTCTGGGACTGTATAGGGGTTAAATGTAAAAACGGCTCCGGTTCCGTTAATTTAAGGGTTAAAGCTCTGAAATTTGGTGTGCAATACTTTTAATGCTTTAATGCTTTTGAACAATTCCTTCATACTTTTTCACATATTCAGTAATAAAGTGTTTTCAGTTTGTAATTTAAAGTGACAGTAACGGTTTTATTTTAAAATGTTTTTTGTGCTTTGTTGACAAGTTTAAGCCTGTTTAACATGTCTGTACCATCAGATAAGCTATGTTCTATATGTATGAAAGCCAATGTATCTCCCCATTTAAATTTATGTGATAATTGTGCCATAGTGTCCAAACAAAGTAAGGACAGTAATGCAACAGATAATGATATTGCCCAAGATGATTCCTCAAATGAGGGGAGTAAACATGATACTACATCATCCCCTACTGTGTCTACACCAGTTATGCCCACACAGGAGGCCCCTAGTACATCTAGTGCGCCAATACTTATTACCATGCAACAATTAACGGCTGTAATGGATAACTCCATAGCAAATCTTTTATCCAAAATGCCTACTTATCAGAGAAAGCGCGATTGCTCTG
Organism: Bombina bombina; assembly: GCF_027579735.1. Taxonomy (NCBI): domain Eukaryota; kingdom Metazoa; phylum Chordata; class Amphibia; order Anura; family Bombinatoridae; genus Bombina; species Bombina bombina. The sequence continues at coordinate 178,101,175 of NC_069506.1, read as the reverse complement.
TTTTAAACACTGAAGAGCAAGAGGACGCTGATGATAACTGTTCTGACATACCCTCACACCAATCTCAAGGGGCCATGAGGGAGGTTTTGTCTGATGGAGAAATTTCAGATTCAGGAAAAATTTCTCATCAAGCTGAACCTGATGTTGTGACATTTAAATTTAAATTAGAACATCTCCGCGCACTGCTTAAGGAGGTGTTATCTACTCTGGATGATTGTGACAATTTGGTCATTCCAGAGAAATTATGTAAGATCCTAGAGGTTCCGGTGCCCCCCGACGCTTTTCCTATACCCAAGCGGGTGGCGGACATAGTAAATAAAGAGTGGGAAAGGCCCGGCATACCTTTTTGTTCCCCCCCCTATATTTAAGAAATGATTTCCTATAGTCGACCCCAGAAAGGACTTATGGCAGACAGTCCCCAAGGTCGAGGGGGCGGTTTCTACTCTAAACAAACGCACTACTATTCCTATTGAAGATAGTTGTGCTTTCAAAGATCCTATGGATAAGAAATTAGAGGGTTTGCTTAAAAAGATTTTTGTACAGCAAGGTTACCTTCTACAACCAATTTCATGCATTGTTCCTGTCACTACGGCAGCGTGTTTCTGGTTCGAGGAACTAGAAAAATTGCTCAGTAAAGAATCTTCGTATGAGGAGGTTATGGACAGAGTTCAAGCACTTAAATTGGCTAACTCTTTTGTTTTAGATGCCGCTTTGCAATTAGCTAGATTAGCGGCGAAAAATTCAGGGTTTGCTGTCGTGGCGCGCAGAGTGCTTTGGCTAAAGTCTTGGTCAGCGGATGTGTCTTCCAAGACAAAATTGCTTAACATTCCTTTCAAAGGTAAAACATTATTTGGACCTGATTTGAAAGAGATTATTTCAGACATCACTGGGGGAAAGGGCCACGCCCTCCCACAGGATAGGTCTTTTAAGGCTAATAATAAGCCTAATTTTCGTCCCTTTCGCAGAAACGGACCAGTCTCTAATTCTGTATCCTCTAAGCAAGAGGGTAATACTTCACAACCCAAAACAGCCTGGAAACCAAGGCTGGAACAAGGGTAAGCAGGCCAAGAAGCCTACCACTGCTACCAAAACAGCATGAAGGGATAGCCCCCGATCCGGGACCGGATCTAGTGGGGGGCAGACTTTCTCTCTTTGCTCAGGCTTGGGCAAGAGATGTTCAGGATCCTTGGGCGCTAGAAATAGTTTCTCAAGGTTATCTCCTGGAATTCAAGGAACTACCCCCAAGGGGAAGGTTCCACAGGTCTCAATTATCTTCAAACCAAATAAAGAGACAGGCATTCTTACATTGTGTAGAAGACCTGTTAAAGATGGGAGTGATACATCCAGTTCCAATAAGAGAACAAGGAATGGGATTTTATTCCAATCTGTTCATAGTTCCCAAAAAAGAGGGAACATTCAGACCAATTTTGGATCTAAAGATCCTAAACAAATTTCTCAGGGTACCATCGTTCAAAATGGAAACTATTCGAACGATCCTACCTACTATCCAGGAAAATCAATTTATGACTACCGTGGATTTAAAGGATGCGTACCTACATATTCCTATCCAAAAGGAACATCATCAGTTCCTAAGGTTCGCTTTTCTGGACAAGCATTACCAGTTTGTGGCACTTCCATTTGGATTAGCCACTGCTCCAAGGATTTTCACAAAGGTACTAGGGTCCCTTCTAGCGGTTCTAAGACCAAGGGGCATTGCAGTAGTACCTTACTTGGACGACATCCTGATTCAAGCGTCGTCCCTGTCAAAAGCAAAGGCTCATACGGACATCGTCCTAGCCTTTCTCAGATCTCACGGATGGAAGGTGAACAAAGAAAAAAGTTCTCTGTCCCCGTCAACAAGAGTTCCCTTCTTGGGAACAATAATAGATTCCTTAGAAATTAGGATTTTTCTGACAGAGGTCAGAAAATCAAAACTTCTAAGCTCTTGTCAAGTACTTCATTCTGTTCCTCGTCCTTCCATAGTGCAGTGCATGGAAGTAATAGGATTGATGGTTGCAACAATGGACATAGTTCCTTTTGCACGAATTCATCTAAGACCATTACAACTGTGCATGCTCAGACAGTGGAATGGGGATTATACAGACTTGTCTCCGACGATTCAAGTAGATCAAAAGACCAGAGATTCACTCCGTTGGTGGCTGACCCTGGACAATCTGTCACAGGGAATGAGCTTCCGCAGACCAGAGTGGGTCATTGTCACGACCGACGCCAGCCTAGTTGGCTGGGGCGCGGTCTGGGAATCCCTGAAAGCTCAGGGTCTATGGTCTCGGGAAGAGTCTCTTCTCCCGATAAACATTCTGGAACTGAGAGCGATATTCAATGCTCTCAGAGCTTGGCCTCAACTAGCAAAGGCCAAATTCATAAGGTTTCAGTCAGACAACATGACGACCGTTGCATATATCAATCATCAGGGGGGAACAAGGACTTCCCTGGCGATGAAAGAAGTGACCAAGATAATTCAATGGGCGGAGGATCACTCCTGCCACTTGTCTGCGATCCACATCCCAGGAGTGGAAAATTGGGAAGCGGATTTTCTGAGTCGTCAGACATTCCATCCGGGGGAGTGGGAACTCATCCGGAAATCTTTGCCCAAATAACTCAATTATGGGGCATTCCAGACATGGATCTGATGGCGTCTCGTCAGAACTTCAAGGTTCCTTGCTACGGGTCCAGATCCAGGGATCCCAAGGCGACCCTAGTAGATGCACTAGTAGCACCTTGGACCTTCAACCTAGCTTATGTATTCCCACCGTTTCCTCTCATCCCCAGGCTGGTAGCCAGGATCGATCAGGAGAGGGCCTCGGTGATCTTGATAGCTCCTGCGTGGCCACGCAGGACTTGGTATGCAGACCTGGTGAATATGTCATCGGCTCCACCATGGAAGCTACCTTTGAGACAGGACCTTCTTGTTCAGGGTCCATTCGAACATCCGAATCTGGTTTCCCTCCAACTGACGGCTTGGAGATTGAACGCTTGATTTTATCAAAGCGTGGGTTTTCAGATTCTGTAATAGATACTCTGATTCAGGCTAGAAAGCCTGTAACTAGAAAAATTTACCATAATATATGGAAAAAATATATCTGTTGGTGTGAATCTAAAGGATTCCCATGGAACAAGATAAAAATTCCTAAGATTCTATCCTTTCTACAAGAAGGTTTGGAGAAAGGATTATCTGCAAGTTCTCTGAAGGGACAGATCTCTGCTTTATCTGTTTTACTTCACAAAAGACTGGCAGCTGTGCCAGATGTTCAAGCATTTGTTCAGGCTCTGGTTAGGATCAAGCCTGTTTACAGACCTTTGACTCCTCCCTGGAGTCTAAATCTAGTTCTTTCAGTTCTTCAAGGGGTTCCGTTTGAACCCTTAAATTCCGTAGATATTAAGTTATTATCTTGGAAAGTTTTGTTTTTGGTTGCAATTTCTTCTGCTAGAAGAGTTTCAGAGTTATCTGCTCTGCAGTGTTCTCCGCCCTATTTGGTGTTCCATGCAGATAAGGTGGTTTTGCGTACTAAGCCTGGTTTTCTTCCGAAAGTTGTTTCCAACAAAAATATTAACCAGGAGATAGTTGTACCTTCTTTGTGTCCGAATCCAGTTTCAAAGAAGGAACGTTTGTTACACAATTTGGACGTAGTCCGTGCTCTAAAATTCTATTTAGAGGCTACTAAAGATTTCAGACAAACATCTTCCTTGTTTGTTGTTTATTCTGGTAAAAGGAGAGGTCAAAAAGCGACTTCTACCTCTCTTTCCTTTTGGCTTAAAAGCATTATCCGATTGGCTTATGAGACTGCCGGACGGCAGCCTCCTGAAAGAATCACAGCTCACTCCACTAGGGCTGTGGCTTCCACATGGGCCTTCAAGAACGAGGCTTCTGTTGACCAGATATGTAAGGCAGCGACTTGGTCTTCACTGCACACTTTTGCCAAATTTTACAAATTTGATACTTTTGCTTCTTCGGAGGCTATTTTTGGGAGAAAGGTTTTGCAAGCCGTGGTGCCTTCCATTTAGGTGACCTGATTTGCTCCCTCCCTTCATCCGTGTCCTAAAGCTTTGGTATTGGTTCCCACAAGTAAGGATGACGCCGTGGACCGGACACACCAATGTTGGAGAAAACAGAATTTATGCTTACCTGATAAATTACTTTCTCCAACGGTGTGTCCGGTCCACGGCCCGCCCTGGTTTTTTAATCAGGTCTGATGAATTATTTTCTCTAACTACAGTCACCACGGTATCATATGGTTTCTCCTATATATATTTCCTCCTGTCCGTCGGTCGAATGACTGGGGTGGGCGGAGCCTAGGAGGGATCATGTCACCAGCTTGCTGGGACTCTTTGCCATTTCCTGTTGGGGAAGAGAATATCCCACAAGTAAGGATGACGCCATGGACCGGACACACCGTTGGAGAAAGTAATTTATCAGGTAAGCATAAATTCTGTTTTTTTTAATATATATTGACAACTCAGTGTGCATTGTGTTTGTTATACCAGCTATGTTCTAATGCAAGTGGGGAGTGTTATTGCCCACCAATAGGAATGCAGTGTTTTTTTTGGTTATGCGCCAGATAGCTTCTAGTTCTAGATCATGAACCAGTACTGGAAAAACAGGCACTTCCAATTGGTTTTTAACATTTAATTCACATAAACATGCAAAAAAAAATGTATTACTGCATTACTGCTTGCATATAACTACATATAAGCCATGCACATGGGTTAAACAGATAGTTAAAGTCAGCTTTGTGGTAATGGAAACCATGAAGCATAAACTAGCATTAAACTCATGCGTATAAAAAAGAACTATTTAAAGTGACACACAAGTCAACATGTAACTTTCATGATCCAGATAAAGCAGGCAATTGCAGGCAATTTTAAAAGATGTTTCAGTTTACGTCTGTCATCAAATGTGATTCACACTCTTGGTATCTTTTCTTTAAAATTACAGGTTAATCCACGTGCTCACTTAAAGCATAAAACAGCTACCAGGCTGACCAGAACAATAATAAAATAAATAACATTTCTGAGTTAAAATAGAAGAAATAATAGCAGCATACATAATGTTAGTAAACTACAATGTGTTTTTACTGTGCATAATTACTTTCATGGGGAATTAAATGTTAGGTTTCATGGTTCTGTAATAGGCAGTAGGCACATTTTTTTGCAAATCAATTTATTTTGCAAAAATAATTCCATTCAAATTTGGAATGCATTACTGAGCATTTCATATTTGATTTGAATATTTGTAAACGCTTCAGCTGCCAGCAACCAATACACTGTAGTACTCTGAGGCAGCTAAGGAATTCACTGTAGTTCATGTAATTATAATTGTATAGAATATATACAAACAATACCTGTAATTCATTCAGCAGTTTACTAATTTGTATAATTGTACTGAACATGACTTATACTGATATACATAATTGGCTATTAAAACGCTCTAATTTTGATGTACTTTTAAAGTGCAAGAAAACAACTTAAAGGGACGGTAAAGTAAAAATGAAATATTCATGATTCAGACAGCAGCATGCAATTTTAAATCATTTTTCAATTTACTTATATACCTAGGTAAGCTCAGAAGACCTAAGGACTGTGCACCTGTCTTTAGCAGTCAATAACAACAACCTTTGCAACTTTGTGTACCATTGCTACTAATTAACACACACATTGTTGCAAACACTGCTGTCTAACGGCTAGATTTGGAGTTTGGCGGTAAAAGGGCTGTTAACGCTCCGCGGGTTTTTTTCTGGCCGCACCATAAATTTAACTCTGGTATCGAGAGTTCAAACAAATGCTGCGTTAGGCTCCAAAAAAGGAGCGTAGAGCATTTTTACCGCAAATACAACTCTCGATACCAGAGTTGCTTACGGACGCGGCCGGCCTCAAAAACGTGCTCGTGCACGATTCTCCCATAGGAAACAATGGGGCTGTTTGAGCTGAAAAAAAACCTAACACCTGCAAAAAAGCAGCGTTCAGCTCCTAACGCAGCCCCATTGTTTCCTATGGGGAAACACTTCCTACGTCTGCACCTAACACTCTAACATGTACCCCGAGTCTAAACACCCCTAGCCTTACACTTATTAACCCCTAATCTGCCGACCGGACCTGAGCGCTACTATAATAAAGTTATTAACCCCTAATCCGCCTCACTAACCCTATCATAAATAGTATTAACCCCTAATCTGCCCTCCCTAACATCGCCGACACCTACCTTCAATTATTAACCCCTAATCTGCCGACCGGAGCTCACCGCTATTCTAATAAATGGATTAACCCCTAAAGCTAAGTCTAACCCTAACACTAACACCCCCCTAAGTTAAATATAATTTTTATCTAACGAAATAAATTAACTCTTATTAAATAAATGATTCCTATTTAAAGCTAAATACTTACCTGTAAAATAAATCCTAATATAGCTACAATATAAATTACATTTATATTATAGCTATTTTAGGATTAATATTTATTTTACAGGTAACTTTGTATTTATTTTAACCAGGTACAATAGCTATTAAATAGTTAAGAACTATTTAATAGTTACCTAGTTAAAATAATTACAAATTTACCTGTAAAATAAATCCTAACCTAAGTTATAATTAAACCTAACACTACCCTATCAATAAAATAATTAAATAAACTACCTACAATTACCTACAATTAACCTAACACTACACTATCAATAAATTAATTAAACACAATTGCTACAAATAAATACAATTAAATAAACTATCTAAAGTACAAAAAATAAAAAAGAACTAAGTTACAGAAAATAAAAAAATATTTACAAACATAAGAAAAATATTACAACAATTTTAAACTAATTACACCTACTCTAAGCCCCCTAATAAAATAACAAAGACCCCCAAAATAAAAAATTCCCTACCCTATTCTAAAATACAAAAATTACAAGCTCTTTTACCTTACCAGCCCTGAACAGGGCCCTTTGCGGGGCATGCCCCAAGAATTTCAGCTCTTTTGCCTGTAAAAAAAAACATACAATACCCCCCCCCCCAACATTACAACCCACCACCCACATACCCCTAATCTAACCCAAACCCCCCTTAAATAAACCTAACACTAAGCCCCTGATGATCTTCCTACCTTGTCTTCACCATGCCAGGTTCACCGATCCGTCCTGGCTCCAAGATCTTCATCCAACCCAAGCGGGGGCTAGACATCCACTGAAGAAGTCCAGAAGAGGGTCCAAAGTCTTCCTCCTATCCGGCAAGAAGAGGACATCCGAACCGGCAAACATCTTCTCCAAGCGGCATCTTCTATGTTCTTCCATCCGATGACGACCGGCTCCATCTTGAAGACCTCCAGCGCGGATCCATCCTCTTCTTCCGACGACTAGACGACGAATGACGGTTCCTTTAAGGGACGTCATCCAAGATGGCGTCCCTCGAATTCCGATTGGCTGATAGGATTCTATCAGCCAATCGGAATTAAGGTAGGAATTTTCTGATTGGCTGATGGAATCAGCCAATCAGAATCAAGTTCAATCCGATTGGCTGATCCAATCAGCCAATCAGATTGAGCTCGCATTCTATTGGCTGATCGGAACAGCCAATAGAATGCGAGCTCAATCTGATTGGCTGATTGGATCAGCCAATCGGATTGAACTTGATTCTGATTGGCTGATTCCATCAGCCAATCAGAAAATTCCTACCTTAATTCCGATTGGCTGATAGAATCCTATCAGCCAATCGGAATTCGAGGGACGCCATCTTGGATGACGTCCCTTAAAGGAACCGTCATTCGTCGTCTAGTCGTCGGAAGAAGAGGATGGATCCGCGCTGGAGGTCTTCAAGATGGAGCCGGTCGTCATCGGATGGAAGAACATAGAAGATGCCGCTTGGAGAAGATGTTTGCCGGTCCGGATGTCCTCTTCTTGCCGGATAGGAGGAAGACTTTGGACCCTCTTCTGGACTTCTTCAGTGGATGTCTAGCCCCCGCTTGGGTTGGATGAAGATCTTGGAGCCAGGACGGATCGGTGAACCTGGCATGGTGAAGACAAGGTAGGAAGATCATCAGGGGCTTAGTGTTAGGTTTATTTAAGGGGGGTTTGGGTTAGATTAGGGGTATGTGGGTGGTGGGTTGTAATGTTGGGGGGGGGGTATTGTATGTTTTTTTTTTACAGGCAAAAGAGCTGAAATTCTTGGGGCATGCCCCGCAAAGGGCCCTGTTCAGGGCTGGTAAGGTAAAAGAGCTTGTAATTTTTGTATTTTAGAATAGGGTAGGGAATTTTTTATTTTGGGGGTCTTTGTTATTTTATTAGGGGGCTTAGAGTAGGTGTAATTAGTTTAAAATTGTTGTAATATTTTTCTTATGTTTGTAAATATTTTTTTATTTTCTGTAACTTAGTTCTTTTTTATTTTTTGTACTTTAGATAGTTTATTTAATTGTATTTATTTGTAGCAATTGTGTTTAATTAATTTATTGATAGTGTAGTGTTAGGTTAATTGTAGGTAATTGTAGGTAGTTTATTTAATTATTTTATTGATAGGGTAGTGTTAGGTTTAATTATATCTTAGGTTAGGATTTATTTTACAGGTAAATTTGTAATTATTTTAACTAGGTAACTATTAAATAGTTCTTAACTATTTAATAGCTATTGTACCTGGTTAAAATAAATACCAAGTTGCCTGTAAAATAAATATTAATCCTAAAATAGCTATAATATAATTATAATTTATATTGTAGCTATATTAGGATTTATTTTACAGGTAAGTATTTAGCTTTAAATAGGAATCATTTATTTAATAAGAGTTAATTTATTTCGTTAGATAAAAATTATATTTAAGTTAGGGGGGTGTTAGTGTTAGGGTTAGACTTAGCTTTAGGGGTTAATACATTTATTAGAATAGCGGTGAGCTCCGGTCGGCAGATTAGGGGTTAATAATTGAAGGTAGGTGTCGGCGATGTTAGGGAGGGCAGATTAGGGGTTAATACTATTTATGATAGGGTTAGTGAGGCGGATTAGGGGTTAATAACTTTATTATAGTAGCGCTCAGGTCCGCTCGGCAGATTAGGGGTTAATAAGTGTAGGTAGGTGTCGGCGACGTTGTGGGGGGCAGATTAGGGGTTAATAAATATAACATAGGGGTCGGCGATGTTAGGGGCAGAAGATTAGGGGTACATAGGGATAACGTAGGTGGCGGCGATTTGCGGTCGGAAGATTAGGGGTTAATTATTTTAAGTAGCTTGCGGCGACGTTGTGTGGGGCAAGTTAGGGGTTAATAAATATAATATAGGGGTCGGCGGGGTTAGGGGCAGCAGATTAGGGGTACATAAGTATAACGTAGGTGACGGTCGGCAGATTAGGGGTTAAAAATTTTAATCGAGTGGCGGCGGTGTGGGGGGAGCTCGGTTTAGGGGTACATAGGTAGTTTATGGGTGTTAGTGTAGTTTAGGGTACAGTAGTTAAGAGCTTTATGAACCGGCGTTAGCCAGAAAGCTCTTAACTCCTGCTTTTTTCAGGCGGCTGGAATCTTGTCGTTAGAGCTCTAACGCTCACTGCAGAAACGACTCTAAATACCGGCGTTAGAAAGATCCCATTGAAAAGATAGGCTACGCAAATGGCGTAGGGGGATCTGCGGTATGGAAAAGTCGCGGCTGTAAAGTGAGCGTTAGACCCTTTAATCACTGACTCCAAATACCAGCGGGCGGCCAAAACCAGCGTTAGGAGCCTCTAACGCTGGTTTTGACGGCTACCGCCGAACTCTAAATCTAGGCCATAGAGTTTTAAAGACACTGGGGCTGATTTACTAAGCAGCGGATGCCTTCAAGCTTGCCAGAAACAGGAGTTAAGAAGCAGCGATCTTAAAGGGATATTGCAGCCAAAATTGGAAACCAAATGGGTGCAATTTGGTATTTAACAGAAGCAATTTTGTAATATAGATGCATTAGCAAAAACGCTTCTAATAAAAGCTATAGCTGTTTCAAAAGTGTATTTAAGTATGCACCATGCACCAGCATTTTTAACGCAACACTAGCTGGGAGAGCCTAAGGTGCTTGTACCATCTGGTAATGACTAGATTTGTTAATTGCTGACATGATACTACCCCCACTGATTATCTGAGCAGCTGCATTATTTAAAATGTGAGTGCAGTGACAATATCTAGCTATGCTTCACGTGCATGTGCAGAGAAAAATGTTAACTGTAAAACAGTGATAACTCTTGCTAGAAGCATTTTTGACAATACATGTATATTGCAAATATGTTTCTATTAAAAGATGTAATAAATCTATGTGCATTTATATTTTGACTGGAATGTCCCTTTAAGACCGCTGCTCCTTAACTCATCCACCACCTCTGAGGTTGCGGACTACAATCACCCCAATCAGATACGATTGGGATGATTGACACCCCATGCTAGCGGCCGCGAATGTACAGGGGGCGGCATTGCACAAGCATTTATGTGCAGCCACCAATTAGAATCTAGCGTCAGTAGTGCATCACTGCTCCTGAGCCTACCTAGGTATGTTTTTTTTTTAAAAAAAAGATTATACAAAGAGAATGAAGCAAATTATAGATATTAGAAATAAATTGAAAGTTTGTTTAAAGTTGCATGCTCTATCGGAATCATGCATGTTTCATTTTGAATTCACTGCCCCTTTAAAGGGACAATTAACTCTAAAAATCATCTTTCATTCATATTTAAACATGTTAAAAATATGTTTTATAGCACTCAGGAGGCTTCTTTTAAAGATTAACAACTATAATGAAATAATACTGATAATATTATCAGTATTAAACATTTATTTCTTCAGGATTAAACACATAAGCAAAGTGGTGCTCCCGACAAGCTCCCTCAGAAAATATTTATGTATCCTCCAATCTAACAAACCAGAGCAGTATTAGAATGTGGTTTTAACTGAATATTATTTAGTGTAATGTGCAGAGAAGTGCATTTTTGTTTTGCTATTTTCCTTCTCTTTATCTGCCGCTTGTAAAGATGTGTTTGCAGTAATCACAGCTGTGGCCCTGGCACATAGCTGCCTTACAGCTGGCTTGTGCGGGTCTATTACTAATTCCTCTACATCTGGGTGACTGGCATTTCATGTTATATAATTATTATCCTCCACCCCTAATGTTTCTACCTATTAGTTACTCGGTTTGAATAAAAACTTTGTTTACGACACAGCTGCCATTGGATGTTACTAAGCTGCCAGTGATGTTACTGGAAAACATTTCTAGTCCCCAAACAACAGGAGGAAACCTGATTGCAGAACAGAGATTAGAAACACTTTGCACTAAACTCTTCTTGTTAAGCCAACCTTGAAATTAAACTCTTATCATCTCTCTCACATTTACCATCACGGCCTCCTACATTGACTCTCTGTCACTAACACACTTTATCTTTTTAACACTTTCCAACATATTTTGTCTCATTATCAGGAAAATGATTAATGCTGAACTGATCTTTGTTCTCTATAACTGCATTCATGTAAGCTTTGTATTTTATTATCTCAATCTTTCTGTTTCCTATTGAGTTCATACAATCAAGGCTGTGACACTGCAAGCGATGCGGCGCGAGGTGAAGCAGCTGCTTCGCGGCGCGTCGCTTCTGAAGTTCAAATATTTTAACTCTGAGCGCTCAGCTATGCGACCTAACATGGCTGAGCGTGCAGAGATGAAAAGGCAAGACAGACTGAGCGCGCACAGCGGCATTATTACGCTGCGCACAGCGCTGCTCTCAGTGTGTCACAGCCTTTAGGCTCCAAATAGTTTATTGAGTGGATAATCCTTAATCTCCTTAATATACTACAGAGCAAACTTCAATCAATATAAATATAGTAAAAACAAACATCCAAACAATAACATAAAAACATACATTTTATTAGCAAATTGTATAGCCACCTGCATATTTCCTTGTGTATTTTTAATGAAAGTCCTGCTAATGCAATTCAGGCAACAAACATATACCTTATTTATGTAGCAGGTAGACAAACTTCCCAGCTAGGGAACCTGTTTGCCTAATTTGCGGTAAGTAGGCAGTGGACAAACAGCATCTATTGGCTGTATATATTATCGTACACTACAGTGCCGTCCCCTTCTCTTGCAGACAAATTGCATAAGGGCATGGCATGTCTTTTACTTTTTTGGAAAAATGTATGGTCCTGTGTGGAATAAACCTGTTTTTGTCTGGGGGAGTTGTATTTATCAACAAGTAATCAACATTTTTATTACTAAATCAGTATATAAACTGAAAAGCATAACCCTTTAAGTGCTCAATCTTTCTAATATTGTGTTATGGTTTGTGCCATTGGTTGGGTAACAAATAACCTTTATTGCATACATTAAATAAAAATAAAGGTTTTTTTTGCAATATATATAGTGCTTAAAGGGGTATCCTTTTCAGTTTATATACTGAATTAGTAATAAATTGTACCACAGACCCATAGCACCATAAAGTCCACATTAGGAGACATTACAATTAGTATTTAAAAAACGTCAATTGTAGGGGCATGTTCCAATGATTAAAGGGATATGAAACCCAATTTTTTTCTTTCATGATTCAGATAGAGCATGCAATTTTCTCTTAGTATCTTTATTTGAAAAGCAGGAATGTAAGCTTAGTGACCGGCCCATTTTGGATTCAGCACCAGGGTAGCACTTGCTGATTAGAGGCTAAATGTAGCCACCAATCGCCAAGAGGTTAATGTATAAATGAGTAAGTAGTGCCATTGGTATACACCACTGGTTTTCAAACCTGTCATCAGGCCTCCCCAACAGGCCAGGTTTTCAGGATTACCTTGGATGAGAGCAGGTAAAATAACCATGTTTACTAATCAGCTGATTATTTCACCTGTGCGTCAGTTCAGATATCCTCACAAGCTGGCCTGTTAGGGAGGCCTGAGGGCAGGTTTGAAAACCAGTGGTATACACAATACACATTTTACAGACACATCTATATTTAAAACTTGTTAAAAAATATTATACTAATGCTATGTAGCCTCAGCTTTATATTAGAGGAGAGGCCCTTTAAAATAACTTACCACCCCATGATGTTGGATTGCTTTAAAAAAGAAAGTCTCAGATATTAGTCTAGCAGCTTATCAGCAGCTGCAGCATGCACGGCTGGTATGTACAAAAGCAATCAATAACATTCCACTCAAATGTGCAGAATCATTAATCCTATTCACCTTTTTGTCTAATAAAATCAACACTGAGTATGTTGCAGAAACTATGAGCTAATTTCCTTCTTAATGTGAGGAGAGTCCACGGCTTTATTCCTTACTTGTGGGAATACAGAACCTGGCCACCAGGAGGAGGCAAAGATACCCCAGCCAAAGGCTTAAATACCTCCCCCACTTCCCTCATCCCCCAGTCATTCTTTGCCTTTCGTCACAGGAGGTTGGCAGAGAAATGTCAGAAGATTTCAGAGTAGATCCTTAGGAAGGGTATCTGTCCTTCGATATGGGACTGGAGTTTTAAGTTTTCTTGTCAGCCTCTCAGTGAGAGCATTGATGAAACTTAGAGTCTGGAGATGCAGGGAGAGTCTTTCTGCAAACCCATCCAGACTCATATTAACAGCTCCTTAAGCAATCAGTTTTGACGAGTTTCGCTGCCTGCCTTCTTCACTCAAGTCCATGTCAGAAGCACTGCTACAAGGGGTCAAACTTGAAGGACCATGTCACTGTTCCATGACATAGATTCCGGTAAGATCTTTTAATTATTTTACACACATGTTAATGATAGAAGACAGGGTCATAGTGGGACTCCTTTATCTTTATGGTATCAAGGGTTAATATCTCCTGAGGGGGATTATTGAACAGTGGGGATATTTTAATCATACAGTATTTGTTATGTGATTTCGACTGCTTAGGTGTAAGAACATTTGGGCTCTTAAGCTGATACAGAACGTACAGGTTATTTTCATTTTTCTTTATATTAAGCTGGCACGCTTTTTCCTCAGCAGGGGCAGGTCCTGCATGAGCACCATGTGACCAGGAATGGTCATGTTTTTTCCCTGATTCCGATTCCTGACCGGGTGTCTGCAGAGAGGAGCATCTTCTCTATCTGTCTTGGTCATAGGAGGTGGTGAGTGCCCCAGCCATTGGGCGTATAAGGTGCCAGTTGTTTTTCCTTTTCTATAATTTGATATAGACGAGTTATGCAGGATTCTGATATTTTAGAAGGGGATCCCTCCGATACAGAATTTTATACATGTGTATATTGTGAGGAGGCCCGGGTAATCCAGACCTCTCAATTATGTTCTGTATCCCACAATAGAGTGTTCTCATCAACCAATGTTGAGATGTTAGAGACCACTGAGCCATCCGCCTCTGAGGACTCTGCATCCAGTGAGGTGTGTTCCCTAGATTCTGTTCCTACATTTGCAGTTTTCCCGAGTTCCAATCCTCCTTCGCCTGTAAGGGGTTTGTTTCCACCAGAGCTTACTACGCAGTTCTGCATGGTCATATCTACGGCCTTAGCGATGTTACCTATTCCTGCTACGCGTAAACGAAGGGTTAATCCAGGCTCTCCTGCCCAAGGACATTCGTGTAAAATAACGATTGTGTCCGATCAGTCCTCTGGGGACGCGGTTCCCTCTGACACTTCAGAGGGAGAACCACCAGGGTCGGAGTCCGCTGACTTGGGCCCTCCGACTGTGGAGGGCTTAGCATTTAGATTTAGATTGGCACACCTGCATTTACTTCTGAGAGAGGTTTTGGCGATGTTAGAGGTTCCCAGTACTGATCCGTTAGTTGAATCTCAGTCCTCTAAATCAGATAACGATCTTAACTAGACGAGTGGAGGATGGTGATATTCCTTGTCGTCTTGTTTTACTTTTTGTTTTATCGTTTATTTAGAATCCCATTTCCGAGCTCTATGGGGGGGGGGGGGGTGTCGTATAACAGGCCAGACCTGTTTTTGTTTGCACACTCCTTTTCAGCTTATCACTTGTGGGCGCTTGCCTATTTTGTTTTACTTTGCTATTCCGTTCTGGATAGATTTTTGTTTTTAGAGCTTTGGGTTGTTTAAAAAATCTTCTTAGAAAGACGTTTCGTCACATGGGATTTTTGTTACTATCGAATTTGATGGTCGAGATTGTTGGAAACTTCCGGTGGAAGCTTATAGATTTCTGCTCGGGGTGATAGTTCCTCTGATATTTTCGAGAAAAATTTTAGGCCATGGAGCTTAATTTCTTTAATTTGATTATTCAGTTGTTCTAGCTGGAACTTAAGAAGTTTCGTTTTAGCCCTGAAGTGTTCCAGAAGATACGTTGTATCCTAATGACAGGCAGGACCTGTTGTGGATACTAATTAGGTCTGTTCCTTCTTTCTACTTAAGAGAAGGAGTTTTTTCTAGATTTCCGGTAGAGGTACAGCAGGTCCATCTATCCTAGTTAACAGGCTGGACCTGTTTAGGTATTTTCTGGGATGGGTGCTTGATACTGGATCATATGGATCTAGGGCTTCTAGAAGCCGGAACTAGGCTTCTTTTTTGGGCAATTGTCTTGTCAGAGAAGGGGAAGTTTTTCAAGTGACCTTTGGAGTCATTGTCCCGGTATCTATCGCACTGCAGGAATATTTTCTTCCTTTGTTAGTGCATGCCCTAATAGGGGGAGGGTCTTCCCATCCTAATTGGGTTATATGGTTTTTAAGCAGAGCTTATTAGTTCTTCTTTTGCTAGAGAATGTAAGATTCTCCCTACCTTTGTTTGTCTTTCCTGTTTCATTCTTTTGGGGCAAATCCGGTTCTTAGGAACCGTATCTTACAGTAAACTTCATTCTGATCCTTCTTGGGATCTGGGGTTTAAGGTGGCAGTATCCTGCTTCCAGATTGTACAGTAGTTCCCAGGTCTCTGCCTTTCTGGGTTTCGTGTTTGGTGTGTGGGGCGGAGGCCCACGTCGACTCATTGCCAGCGACCCTCTCTATGAGTGTACTCTTCAGGATTGGATGTCCCCTACAACCATTCCCTGCTCTAATGTTTGTATTGATTGGGAAGCCAATCAAGTTTCAAGGTGTCAGTGTTAGCTCCACCACTTCTGTAGTAGAAGGTGGGTTTGAACCCAGATGGGGCTCCGGTCTTTTCATCCTAAATATGCTAGTCATCCAGCATTCCTTTGAGGTTTCTTTTCAACCTTTTTCTCTTTCGGCCATATCACTCTTTGTTGTGGATGGCCGATCATAGCAGGAGCAGGCATCAGTGAGACGGTTTGCTCCATTTATATTTAGAGTTGTATCGCAGTTTAGGGGCTTCGCCTCCATGGACCTTGTTACAGGGATCTGCTGGAGCAGGGTCCTTGTTGTTCATCACAATCTGGACTCTTTGAGGCTCACTGCGTGGAATGGAATTGAATGCTTAGTCTTAGTCAGGAGAGGTTTTTCTGAATTGTTGATACTCTTGTTTTAGCTCATAAGCTGGTGTATCGTCGCATCTATCATAAAGGGGGGCAGGACCTACTTCTTCTGGTATGTAGAGTGGGGATTCTCCTGGCATAAGGCCAGGTTTTCCAGGATCCTTTCCTTTCTCCAGGATGCTCTGGGGGCCCTCTGTTAGCTCCTTTAGGGGATAGATTTTGTACCTATCTGTTTTACTGCTCGAGAGGTTCACAGAGCTTCCAGATGTCCAATCTTTTGTTCAGGCTTTGACTAGATCAGGCCTGTGTTTAGATCTAGTGCTCCTACTTGGTGTTTATATCTTGCTCTAAGTTTTGCAGAAGGTCCCCTTTAAACTTATGCATGGGGTTGACATTAAGATTCTCTGTCTTGGAAAGTTCTTTTTTCTACTGGCAATTGCTTCAGCGCACAGAGTTTCTGAGATGGCTGCCTTGCAATGTGAGGTCCCTTACCTAGTTTTTCATGTGGCTAAGGCTGTTCTCACTGGGTTAGGTTTTCTTCCTATGGTTGTTTCAGATCGCAATATCAATCAGGAGATTGTGGTTCCTTCCTTGTCTCCTAAACCTTCTTCTTAGAAGGAGCGGTTATTTCATAACTTGGATGTGGTTCGGTCCTTGAAGTTCTATCTTCAGGCTACAAAGGAGTTTTGTCAGACTTCTCCCT
Source organism: Bombina bombina (assembly GCF_027579735.1). Classification (NCBI taxonomy): domain Eukaryota; kingdom Metazoa; phylum Chordata; class Amphibia; order Anura; family Bombinatoridae; genus Bombina; species Bombina bombina. The sequence continues at coordinate 178,084,153 of NC_069506.1, read as the reverse complement.
TGTTTGTGTCTATTCTGGGAAGTGTAAGGGGCAGGAAGCCTCATCCACTTCCTTGTTTTTCTTGTTGAGTAGCATGTTCGCTTAGTTTATGTGTCAGTGGGACACAAGCCTCCTCAGAGGATTAAGGCTCATTCATTTAGAGCTGTGGCTTCCTCTTGGGTCTTTGAGAATGAGGCCTCCTGGGATCAGATTTGTAGGGCAACTACCTGGTCTTCCTTGCATATTTTTTTAAAATGTTACATATTTGGCATTTTTGCTTCGGCAGAAGCAGCTTTTGGGAGAAAGGGTTTTGCAGGCTGTGGTGCCCTCAGAACAGGGTCCGCCTGTCTTTTTACCCTCCTGTTTTCTTTCAGTGTCCTCTAGAGCTTGGGTATATGTTTCCCACAAGTAAGGAATGAAGCCGTGGACTCTCCTCATATTAAGAAGGAAAACATAAATTATGCTTAAAAGATAATTTCCTTTACTTCTGTATGAGTAGAGTCCACGGCTCTCGCCCAAATTATCCATTTGGCAGACTTAAATTTGGTTTTGTTCTTCTGGCACCATTTACATCCTGATATTTCTCCTACTGGTCCTTGTTCCCTTGGCAGAATGACTGGAGGATGAGGGAAGTGGGGGAGGTATTTAAGCCTTTGGCTGGGGTGTCTTTGCCTCCTCCTGGTGGCCAGGTTCTGTATTCCTACGAGTAAGGAATGAAGCCGTGGACTCTCCTCATACAGAAGGAAAGGAAATTATCTGGTAAGCATAATTTGTTTTTATCTGCATTTGTCAGATTTTCATTACAAGTCCTCTTAGTGTATAAATGAAATAATTATTTACTGTCAAAGCTAGTAATTTAAAATGTTACATAAAGTAAACAAAACACATATTGCCCAATACATAGAGAGATAAACGTATAGATAGATAGATAGATAGATAGATAGATAGATAGATAGATAGATAGATGTTAGGTAGATAGATGATTGATAGATGATAGATAGATGATATATAAATAGATAGGTGGTAGATAAATTGATAGATAAATAGATAGATAGGTGATAGATAGATTGATAGATGATAGATAAATTATAGATGACAGCTATATAGCTAGATAATAGCTAGATAGATAGATGATAGATAGATAGATAGATAGATAGATAGATGACCTTGATTCACAGATGCTTGCAATGTTGATTAAGGGCCTTGTAATTGTGAAATCATTATCTAAATTCACTGAGCATTATTTCACCTTTATTTTCGCAGTATTCTTAGTCAGGGTTCATATCATTAACATCTATACTTTCATGAGGTGCCCAATACATGATATCTTGCCTATCAAAGATTAACTACTGGCAACTAGTGATGTTGCAAACTGAAAATTTTCCGTTCGTGAATGGCGAACGTGAACGTCCACAACTGTTCGCAAACGGGCAAACTGGGTGAACTGCCATTGACTTCAATAGGCAGGCAAATTTTAAAACCCACAGGGACTCTTTCTGGCCACAATAGTGATGGAAAAGTTGTTTCAAGGGTACTAACACCTGGACTGTGGCATGCTGGAGGGGGATCCATGGCAAAACTCCCATGTAAAATTACATAGTTGATGCAGAGTCTGGTTTTAATCCATAAAGGTCATAAATCACCTAACATTCCTAAATTGTTTGGAATAACGTGATTTAAAACATCAGGTATGATGTTGTATCGATCAGGTAGTGTAAGGGTTGCGCCCGCTTCACAGTGAGAGAACAAACTCCCCATTTAATGCACCGCAAACAACCGCAAACAGTCCATTTGCACAACCACAAGATAGATAGATTTGATAGATAGATACATAGATTAGATAGATCAATAGATGCAATATACATTTGATAGATAAGATAGATAGATAGATTTGATAGATAAATGGATAGATTTGATAGATAGATAATTTCCCAGACAGAGAATTACAAGACGTGCGGTCTGGGACCCATGGTAAGGTTCCCAGAGGCAGTTGCGGCGCCAGGGGACGTGTATATGGCATGGATTTTAGGAACCGGGAGATGGAAAAAGATGCTTGGTCGGTCCTCCTACTTCAAATTTGGGGCACTGCGCGTGCAATCTACTGTGCCACCAGATATGAGGGGTGTGTTAAGTAGTACTATTCCGACCAGTTTAATACCTGTTACGCCTCCTACCAGGGGACGTGTATATGGCATGGATTTTAGGAACCGGGAGATGGAAAAAGATGCTTGGTCGGTCCTCCTACTTCAAATTTGGGCCACTGCGCGTGCAATCATGGCCGGACTTTTAGCCGATGGACATTTGGCCGACGGACATTTGGCCGAAACACAAGTGGCTGTCACAAAACAGTCCGGCCACGAGATAGATTTGATAGATAGATAGCTACATAGATTAGATAGATCAAAATACATTTGATAGATACAATAGATAGATTTGATAGATAAATAGATAGATTTGATAGATAGATAATTTCAACAGATATGAGTGGTGGCACTGGGCAAGTGGGCCTGGCACACACGCTGGCAGGCAGGCAACTGCAATTAGATTACACAAGCAGACTGATGTTTCACAGTCAAAAAAGTTTTTTTTTTTAAATTTACACTACTGTTACACCAGATATGAGTGGTGGCACTGGGCAAGTGGGCCTGGCACACACGCTGGGAGGCAGGCAACTGCAATTAGATTACACAAGCAGACTGATGATTCACAGTCAAAAAAGTTTTTTTTTTAAATTTACACTACTGTTACACCAGATATGAGTGGTGGCACTGGGCAAGTGGGCCTGGCACACACGCTGGCAGGCAGGCAACTGCAATTAGATTACACAAGCAGACTGATGTTTCACAGTCAAAAAAGTTTTTTTTTTTAAATTTACACTACTGTTACACCAGATATGAGTGGTGGCACTGGGCAAGTGGGCACAGTATACGATGTGAGCCTGGCACACACACTGGCAGACAGGCAACTGCAATTAGATTACACTAGCAGACTGATGTTTCACAGTCAAAAAAGTTTTTTTTTTTAAATTTACACTACTGTTACACCAGATGTGAATGGTGGCACTGGGCAAGTGGGCACAGTATACGCTGTGAGCCTGGCACACACACTGGCAGGCAGGCAACTGCAATTAGATTACACAAGCAGACTGATGTTTCACAGTCAAAAAAGTTTTTTTTTTTTAATTTACACTACTGTTACAACAGATATGAGTGGTGGCACTGGGCAAATGGGCCTAGCACACACGCTGGCAGGCAAGCAACTGCAATTAGATTACACAAGCAGACTGATGTTTCACAGTCAAAAAAGTATTTTTTTTTAAATTTACACTACTGTTACAACAGATATGAGTGGTGGCACTGGACAAGTGGGCCTGGCACACACGCTGGCAGGCAGGCAACTGCAATTAGATTACACAAGCAGACTGATGTTTCACAGTCAAAAAAGTTTTTTTTTTTTTATTTACACTACTGTTACACCAGATATGAGTGGTGGCACTGGGCAAGTGGGCCTGGCACACACGCTGGGAGGCAGGCAACTGCAATTAGATTACACAAGCAGACTGATGATTCACAGTCAAAAAAGTTTTTTTTTAAATTTACACTACTGTTACACCAGATATGAGTGGTGGCACTGGGCAAGTGGGCACAGTATACGATGTGAGCCTGGCACACACACTGGCAGACAGGCAACTGCAATTAGATTACACTAGCAGACTGATGTTTCACAGTCAAAAAAGTTTTTTTTTTTAAATTTACACTACTGTTACACCAGATGTGAATGGTGGCACTGGGCAAGTGGGCACAGTATACGCTGTGAGCCTGGCACACACACTGGCAGGCAGGCAACTGCAATTAGATTACACAAGCAGACTGATGTTTCACAGTCAAAAAAGTTTTTTTTTTTTAATTTACACTACTGTTACAACAGATATGAGTGGTGGCACTGGGCAAATGGGCCTAGCACACACGCTGGCAGGCAAGCAACTGCAATTAGATTACACAAGCAGACTGATGTTTCACAGTCAAAAAAGTATTTTTTTTTAAATTTACACTACTGTTACAACAGATATGAGTGGTGGCACTGGACAAGTGGGCCTGGCACACACGCTGGCAGGCAGGCAACTGCAATTAGATTACACAAGCAGACTGATGTTTCACAGTCAAAAAAGTTTTTTTTTTTTTATTTACACTACTGTTACACCAGATATGAGTGGTGGCACTGGGCAAGTGGGCCTGGCACACACGCTGGGAGGCAGGCAACTGCAATTAGATTACACAAGCAGACTGATGATTCACAGTCAAAAAAGTTTTTTTTTTAAATTTACACTACTGTTACACCAGATATGAGTGGTGGCACTGGGCAAGTGGGCCTGGCACACACGCTGGCAGGCAGGCAACTGCAATTAGATTACACAAGCAGACTGATGTTTCACAGTCAAAAAAGTTTTTTTTTTTAAATTTACACTACTGTTACACCAGATATGAGTGGTGGCACTGGACAAGTGGGCACAGTATACGATGTGAGCCTGGCACACACACTGGCAGACAGGCAACTGCAATTAGATTACACCAGCAGACTGATGTTTCACAGTCAAAAAAGTTTTTTTTTTTAAATTTACACTACTGTTACACCAGATATGAATGGTGGCACTGGGCAAGTGGGCACAGTATACGCTGTGAGCCTGGCACACACACTGGCAGGCAGGCAACTGCAATTAGATTACACAAGCAGACTGATGTTTCACAGTCAAAAAAGTATTTTTTTTTAAATTTACACTACTGTTACAACAGATATGAGTGGTGGCACTGGACAAGTGGGCCTGGCACACACGCTGGCAGGCAGGCAACTGCAATTAGATTACACAAGCAGACTGATGTTTCACAGTCAAAAAAGTTTTTTTTTTTTTATTTACACTACTGTTACACCAGATAACTGCAATTAGATTACACAAGCAGACTGATGTTTCACAGTCAAAAAAGTTTTTTTTTTTAAATTTACACTACTGTTACAACAGATATGAGTGGTGGCACTGGGCAAATGGGCCTAGCACACACGCTGGCAGGCAAGCAACTGCAATTAGATTACACAAGCAGACTGATGTTTCACAGTCAAAAAAGTATTTTTTTTTAAATTTACACTACTGTTACAACAGATATGAGTGGTGGCACTGGACAAGTGGGCCTGGCACACACGCTGGCAGGCAGGCAACTGCAATTAGATTACACAAGCAGACTGATGTTTCACAGTCAAAAAAGTTTTTTTTTTTTTATTTACACTACTGTTACACCAGATATGAGTGGTGGCACTGGGCAAGTGGGCCTGGCACACACGCTGGGAGGCAGGCAACTGCAATTAGATTACACAAGCAGACTGATGATTCACAGTCAAAAAAGTTTTTTTTTTAAATTTACACTACTGTTACACCAGATATGAGTGGTGGCACTGGGCAAGTGGCCCTGGCACACACGCTGGCAGGCAGGCAACTGCAATTAGATTACACAAGCAGACTGATGTTTCACAGTCAAAAAAGTTTTTTTTTTTAAATTTACACTACTGTTACACCAGATATGAGTGGTGGCACTGGACAAGTGGGCACAGTATACGATGTGAGTCTGGCACACACACTGGCAGACAGGCAACTGCAATTAGATTACGCTAGCAGACTGATGTTTCACAGTCAAAAAAGTTTTTTTTTTTAAATTTACACTACTGTTACACCAGATATGAATGGTGGCACTGGGCAAGTGGGCACAGTATACGCTGTGAGCCTGGCACACACACTGGCAGGCAGGCAACTGCAATTAGATTACACAAGCAGACTGATGTTTCACAGTCAAAAAAGTTTTGTTTTTTTAAATTTACACTACTGTTACAACAGATATGAGTGGTGGCACTGTGCAAATGGGCCTAGCACACACGCTGGCAGGCAAGCAACTGCAATTAGATTACACAAGCAGACTGATGTTTCACAGTCAAAAAAGTATTTTTTTTTAAATTTACACTACTGTTACAACAGATATGAGTGGTGGCACTGGACAAGTGGGCCTGGCACACACGCTGGCAGGCAGGCAACTGCAATTAGATTACACAAGCAGACTGATGTTTCACAGTCAAAAAAGTTTTTTTTTTTTTTTATTTACACTACTGTTACACCAGATAACTGCAATTAGATTACACAAGCAGACTGATGTTTCACAGTCAAAAAAGTTTTTTTTTTTTAATTTACACTACTGTTACAACAGATATGAGTGGTGGCACTGGGCAAATGGGCCTAGCACACACGCTGGCAGGCAAGCAACTGCAATTAGATTACACAAGCAGACTGATGTTTCACAGTCAAAAAAGTATTTTTTTTTAAATTTACACTACTGTTACAACAGATATGAGTGGTGGCACTGGACAAGTGGGCCTGGCACACACACTGGCAGGCAGGCAACTGCAATTAGATTACACAAGCAGACTGATGTTTCACAGTCAAAAAAGTTTTTTTTTTTTTATTTACACTACTGTTACACCAGATATGAGTGGTGGCACTGGGCAAGTGGGCCTGGCACACACGCTGGGAGGCAGGCAACTGCAATTAGATTACACAAGCAGACTGATGATTCACAGTCAAAAAAGTTTTTTTTTTAAATTTACACTACTGTTACACCAGATATGAGTGGTGGCACTGGGCAAGTGGGCCTGGCACACACGCTGGCAGGCAGGCAACTGCAATTAGATTACACAAGCAGACTGATGTTTCACAGTCAAAAAAGTTTTTTTTTTAAATTTACACTACTGTTACACCAGATATGAGTGGTGGCACTGGACAAGTGGGCACAGTATACGATGTGAGCCTGGCACACACACTGGCAGACAGGCAACTGCAATTAGATTACGCTAGCAGACTGATGTTTCACAGTCAAAAAAGTTTTTTTTTTTAAATTTACACTACTGTTACACCAGATATGAATGGTGGCACTGGGCAAGTGGGCACAGTATACGCTGTGAGCCTGGCACACACACTGGCAGGCAGGCAACTGCAATTAGATTACACAAGCAGACTGATGTTTCACAGTCAAAAAAGTTTTGTTTTTTTTAATTTACACTACTGTTACAACAGATATGAGTGGTGGCACTGGGCAAATGGGCCTAGCACACACGCTGGCAGGCAAGCAACTGCAATTAGATTACACAAGCAGACTGATGTTTCACAGTCAAAAAAGTATTTTTTTTTAAATTTACACTACTGTTACAACAGATATGAGTGGTGGCACTGGACAAGTGGGCCTGGCACACACGCTGGCAGGCAGGCAACTGCAATTAGATTACACAAGCAGACTGATGTTTCACAGTCAAAAAAGTTTTTTGTTTTTTTTATTTACACTACTGTTACACCAGATATGAGTGGTGGCACTGGGCAAGTGGGCACAGTATACGATGTGAGCCTGGCACACATGCTGGCAGGCAGGCAACTGCAATTAGATTACACTAGCAGACTGATGTTTCACAGTCAAAAAAGTTTTTTTTTTTAAATTTACACTACTGTTACACCAGATATGAGTGGTGGCACTGGGCAAGTGGGAACAGTATACACTGTGAGCCTGGCACACATGCTGGCAGGCTGGCAACTGCAATTAGATTACATGAGCAGACTGATGTTTCACAGTCAAATAATTTTTATTTTTTTTAAATTTACACTACTGTTACACCAGATATGAGTGGTGGCACTGGGAAAGTGGGCCTGGCACACACACTGGCAGGCAGGCAAATGAAATTAGATTACACAAGCAGACTGATGTTTCACAGTCAAAAAAGTTTTTTTTTTTAAATTTACACTACTGTTACACCAGATATGAGTGGTGGCACTGGGCAAGTGGGCCTGGCACACACGCTGGCAGGCAGGCAACTGCAATTAGATTACACTAGCAGACTGATGTTTCACAGTCAAAAAAGTTTTTTTTTTAAATTTACACTACTGTTACACCAGATATGAGTGGTGGCACTGGGCAAGTGGCTTGGCAGGCAAGCAACTGCAATTAGATTACACAGGAAAAAATAATAAAAAAATAAAAAATTATGTTCTAGCCCTAAAAAGGGCTTTTTGGGGTGCTGTCCTTATAGCAGAGATCAGATGAGTCCTTCAGGGCTGTAGTGGACACTGAATACACTAGCCTAGCTATCAATTTCCCTATAAAATCACCAGCAGCTACACTGTCCCTCCTCTCACTAACAATGCAGCTTCCGAATGAATCTAAAATGGCTGCTGTCCAGGAGCTGGGAGGGTCTGGGAGGGAGTGTCTGCTGCTGATTGGCTGGAATGTGTCTGCAAACTGTGAGATACAGGGTCAAAGTTTACTCAATGATGACGAATAGGGGGCGGTTCGAACATTGCATATGTTCGCCCGCCGCGATGAACGCGATCATGCTATATTCGCCGGGAACTATTCGCCGGCTAACAATTTGCAACATCACTACTGGCAACTAGGTTTGCCACCACGGCCATGTTAACCTGGTCAGTTATGAGTTACACATACTGCAGGGTGTCCAGAAAGGAACATGTATTGTGCCTCTGGAAATCAAATGAATAGTGCTGCTGTGCAACATTAGTTCCTCCCAGCACACAATGCAGCATGTGTAGCTCATAACTGTGCAGGTTAACATGGCCGAGGTGGCAACCCTACAATGCAGAGAACAGTATTTACAATCACAACATTTAGGAAACATGTCGTAAAACAGTTTATGTAAATGTTTGTAGTTGTAAAATATTATCATGGTTGCTTTGTTATGGTAATCTCTATGGATAGAATGACAGCTGTCTCCATTGGGCGTTCAGCACATTCTAGAATAGTGGTCACCATTTTGCTGGCTATCAGCTGAGAGGAAATATTTTCTCAAAATGACATAACAGACCATAAGAATCCTGACAATGTTATTAAAAATAAGCAAAATTATACATTGTTACAAAAACACTCCCAGATGGACTGTATAAATGCATCATCTACAAAACATTTATGCAAAGAAAAACCTAGTGTACAATGTCTCTTTATTACAAAACAAATGATTAAAAAAACACAATTTCAATGCCCCTTTAAAAGCTTGAAGTGATTACACACATATTAAGTAGCCTGACTTAGGAAAATATCTGGATCGTAATTAACTTATGGTTTGCTTAGTCAGGAATTTGAATGACAAATTACATTAGAATGATCACATAAAATGCAATTTAATATATTTTAAAATGGCTTGTTTCACACATTTTATAAAAGCTTAAAATTTGTTTTATTGTTTTTTTTTCCCCTACACAACATGTTCATACATTTTAATTTCTTCTTGTAGACCTTGCAGTTAAACAAAGCTTATATTCCGGAAATTGTATATGTCAATAGATCTTTTATCAGATCTGAGATGCAATTTAAAAAAAAAATCTTCCCAATGTAAATCTGTTATAAGGTGGCTCAGGATGCAATGTGAACACTGTGTGGTATCTGTGTTTGTAACCATGTCAGATCAAATGCATGATCCTGAGCCTACCTCAGTATGCTGTCATGGAAAGGAAACTCAAAAAAGAAAACCAAGAAAAATTTGATAAGGCAAAAAAATTACCAAAAAAAACCTCATTATAAAGATAAGTTAATTTATGAAATTAATTGAGAATCACTTCACCTATATTTTCCAGTGTTTCATTACTACTATTAATTTATATACTGTAGTTGCATGAGGTTCACAGTAAATGACACCTTGTACATCAAACGAGCACCATTAGCAATCGGGAAAAAGCCCCAATAATTACAACGGCAACACTAAGGAAACACGCAAAATGGTTTACGTAAAATGTTTTTAATTATGAAATATTTCCCATGGTAACGTTTTCTCGCTGAATAGAATGAAAGGTGTCTTGAGGAGCTGACGTGGTATTGAGACGCATTCTAGATTCTAGGTGTGGTTGGGATTTGTCACCTACACTTAGGCCCGGCATGCAGGGTTCATATTATCCTTGTGAAGTATGTAGCCCACCGGTCGTGTCTCCTTATTAAAAGGCTGATAAGGTTGTCTTGTTTTTATTCATCCTTTATTCCTCTTTAACTGTTATAATTTTTTTTTCATATGTTCGGCCGTTTTTAGAGGGAGGTTTTAATGAGGTTGTAATGAGCTTGTTCTGTAATGTTTTGAAGGCGTTTTTATGCGTCTCCATTGACTATATTAGAGCTCAACTCATAAGATCTAAATTAGTTGCCTGTCTGTATTCATTATAGTTAGTTTTGTCTACAAAACACAATTCATATCAAAATATCACCCAGCATTATTATTAATATCATCATCAATTATTTGTAAAGCACTAGCAAATTTTGCAGTTTTTTTGTTAGGACGTTATGTCAATTAAAGGGACAGTCAACTCCAGAATTTTTGTTGTTTAAAATGATAGATAATCCCTTTATTACCCATCCCCCAGTTTTGCATAACCAACACAGTTATAATAATGCACATATTACCTCTGTAATTACCTTGTAGCTAATCCTTTGCAAACTGCCTCCTTATTTCAGTTCTTTTGACAGACTTGTATTTTGGCCAATAAGTTCTGACTCCTAGGTAACTTCACGTGTGTGAGCTCAATATTATCTATATGACACACATGAACTAACGTCCTCTAGTGGTGAAAAACTGTCAAAATGCATTCAGATTAGAGGTGGCCTTTAAGATCTAAGAAATTAGCATATGAGCCTACCTAGGTTTAGCTTTCAACTAAGTACACCAAGAAAACAAAGCAAAATTGATGAAAAAAGTAAATTGGAAAGTTCCTTAAAATGGCATGCCCTATTGAATCATGAAAGTTTATTTTGGACTTGACTGTTTCTTTAATTCCACTGAATGCTTTTAGGGACATTAACTTATTGATGGGTTTGTGGCATATAAATGACAGCATCTTAAAGTATATTACAGTTGACTTAAAAAAAAAAACTTTGATGTTCCTGTGGTATAAAAAAATAATGTTCATGTGCTATAAAAGGTTGTGTTTTATGTTTGTGGGACAGAGCCAGAAAACTTCCATCGCACAAATGAATCTCTCAACAAACTTGCACTTTCTATTAGTTCTAAAAACCATCAGGGTTAAGATCACCTTTTCATTGCAGGAAATATTTCTAATGTTTAAAGAAACTCTATTATATGCACATTTATTTCTCTTAAAACCTATCCTAGGGATTAAACTGCAGTTGCCACTATTATTAGATGTTGAGATACTTTGAAAATGCATATTAGTTGGAATCCAGCTGAATAAATACAATTTTTTAAATTCTTCTTCTATGATTACAGATTATTCTTATCAAGAAGGACTTAACACTTCTGTATCATTTAGGCCAAACTAAAACGTAATATAAATTAATTATAGCAACCTAAAAATGCATGTATCCCACATGTAACTCATGTAAAAACGAGACAACCTTATCAATGTTTAAACAAGGAAACACAACTGGTCGGCGAGAAACTTCACAAGGATAATATCATTTTTATGAACTCTGCATGCCGGGCCTAAGTGTAGGGGACAAATCCCAACGATGCCTAGAATCTTGAATGCGTCTCAATACCACAGCCAGCCCCTCAAGACACTTTTCATTCTATTCAGCAAGAAAACGTTACCATGGGAAATATTTTTCAAGTACTAAAAGCATTTACCTAAACCGTTTTGCAAGTGTGTTTCCTCAGTGTTGCAGTTGTAATTATTGGTTTTTTTCCCGTTGCTAACGGTGCTGGTTTGATTTATGAGGTGTCTAGTTAAGCCACACCCTCATTATTTTTCCAAAGAATTAAAAGGTTTTCATCCCCAACAGGCCTATAGGACCAAAGTAGATTATGTTTCCCCCTCATAACAGGTGCCTTGAAGTGTCGTAAAACTCAATCTTGAAATGCACTGATATTTTGAACAGAAGCATGTTTGAAATATACCTATATTCGCAGAAATGCTTCTAGTAGAAGTTATCTTTATTTCAGTGATAGTTGCCCGGTGCACATTTATTAGAGCACCATGGCTACTCATAGAGAATACATTGTGTCAATAATGACTCAGTTTGTATCATCTTTAACAAATTACATGCCACTGTCTGATCTCAGAGCAGGCTGGGTGCTTGAATGAGGTTGCACTGAGCATATGTACATATGCTCTGTGACCAGTAAATGTTATTGCTGAAACAGTCATAACCCTTTACTAGAATTAGTTTTGTTAATACCTGTGTATGGCAAATATGGTTCTATTCAGAACTGAAATAAATCCACATGCATGTTACTGAGTTTTAACTCCCTTTAAATCTCACTGTAACAAACAAGAATCGTGATTCCTGGTTTCTGCATATGAAACCTTTAGTTAAATTTTACACACCTCATCTCCTTAATGTTGCTTTATAGCCAAGCTCACAAAGCTCTGCGTATAGATAGTGACTTTGGCCTTCAATCACACATTACAACAGTGTTGCCCTCTTGCTTTAAAGTAATAGTCAACACCATATTTTTTTGTTGTTTTAAAAGATAGATAATCCCTTAATTACCCATTCCCTAGTTTTTCATAACTAACACAGTTATAATTATACAAGTTTTACCTCTGTAATTACCTTGTATCTAAGCCTCAGCAGACTGCCCCCTTATTTCAGTTCTTTTGACAGACTTGCATTTTAGCCAATCAGAGCTTTCTCCATCATAAATTCACGTGCATGAGCTCAATGTTATCTATATGAAACACATGAACTAATGCCCTCTAGTGGTGAAAAACTATCAAAATGCATTTAGATTAGAGGCGGCCTTTATGGTCTAAGAAATTACCATAGGAGGCTAGGATCTAGGCTTAGCTTTCAACTAAGCTTTCAACTAAGAATACCAAGAGAACAAAGCAAAATTGGTGATAAAAGTAAATTGGAAAGTTGTTTAAAATTACATGCTCTATTTGAATCATGAAAGTTTTTTTTTTGACTTGACTGTCCCTTTAAGGACAATGTGATCATCAATTGGATTTCATTTTTTGTTGTGCTTGAAATGTATGTATGTGGGCTTGGCATCTCCCCTAGGTCTGCACTGGGAGTTGGTGGGTTAACTTCTATTATACCCTATAGTAGTGATGCACCGAAATAGAAATTCTGGACCGAAACCGAACCCGAAAATCCAGGATGCACTTGGCCAAAAACCGAAACTGATACCGAAAATATCTTCTTTTTTTTTTTTTCAAATTATTTTCAAATATTTTTTTTTGCATAATTAGACTATTTAATGAATGAATCTGAATTGAAAACCTTCAAGCCAAAAAAAAAAAAAAATTCCAGACTTTTATTGAAAGTAACACTAAAATTGGACACAAATATATTAAAACAATAATATTCTACACAATAATTTTACCAAGAAAAAAAAAAACAGGCAAAAAATGAAAATGCCATTTTCGTCCAAAATGTTTCTGCGACCAAAATTTCAGTGCATCCCTACTTTAAACAATATTAAATATCAATATACTGTATTATTCTTTATTTAGTTCTATGTAACAGAATCAGATTTAACAGGTTTTTTTTTTTACCAATTATATAAATAAAATATAGTCATAGAAATCTCATTATATGCAAAATAGTAAGTCAAGTAATGAACTTAAACAGCAGCTCTAGGCTAGCATCAAATTTGAAACATGCTACACAATAATTTTACCAAAAATAACAGGCAAAATAACCGAAAACCGAAATAGCCAAAAATGCAATTTTCGACCGAAACATTTCTGCGGCCGAAATTTCGGTGCATCCCTACCCTATAGACATTATACTTTGCTAAATAGTTTACATTTGTACAATGCTCTCAACCATCCCATTTACTGAAGAATTGTTATGATTTGTCCTTGTTGTCCCTCCAGCCCTCTATGCCTGTGATAAGCCCAAACTCGTCCAGTTCTTTTGGTGTTTCCAGGGGGGGCACTAACCTCCTAGCATAGTATTCTTTCACCACCACTCCACCTACAATATGCCCATACTCCATATATACAGTAGGTATTTGGCAGTTGCCCCCCTATATGTAGTTTTTAGAGATGTCACTGCCAAGTTTACATCCAGAGCACCAAAGCAACACTAGTTACTCTGCCCTGACCATAATGACCCCACCTACAGATCTACTTGACTCAGCCTAAGTCTTCCAGTCCTGAATTGCATCCAATAAATGTTGGGAGGTATGTCTGTATGCATTTGGGAAGTTAAAATCTGAGTCAAACCAGCAAGCAAGTGTGAGCATTTGCATAATTTTAAAGGTGTTTCCTGGTACATGATGATTCCCAAATAAATCCCCATAATCATTATACGGAAATATACAAATGTGTAAAGGAACACTCCAGATAAGCTTATCATTGCATTTCCAGTTCTAATAGTTTTTATACAAAAACACTGCACAGAAAAAATGAAAGTATATTGCAAAGTTGTTTTATTATGTGCAACATTTTGTGTTTTTGGGGGGAATAATGTATTTTGTCGACAGTCAATTACTATGCAGCAGTAGGAAAATAACTAGAATTATGTTTGATGAGAACTGATAAATGACAGACACAACAAGGCCATGTAATTTCCAGTGCAGAGAAAGCAAGATAGTGGCAGAAGCTAGTTATCCAGCAATATTAGGGAAAGCAAGGAACATGAGTATTAAGACTGCTTTTGGCAAATGTAAGAATACCCCAGATTTCTTAAAGCACACTCCTACTGTATGCTTTTGGGGGTTTCTAATCACAATACTAGTTATGGTTAAAAAAGTGCTGAGGTCTGGGCAACAGCTTAGGGTACCATTCTGTGGAACAATGGTTCTTATAAAGAAAATGTTAAGTGACTGTAAAGTTTAATTAGCTGTTTATTACATAATAATATTTTTGAATGTGGAACATCTATTTAAATATAAACATTCTTCAACCTGTACCCCTTGTTAAAATATTTTTTTCTTCTAGTGATGTTTTTTGGTGTCACCCATTCACAAGCTTTGCCGCACGACTCATTGTTTTTAATGTGCAGTCATGACTGATTGGAAATTCCATTCACCCTATTAATAGAATGGCTAGATGGGCTGCTAGGAGTAGGCTTGCCACTTGTCCCTTAAAATACAGAACACTTATAAGTTACACATGCTTCAGGGTGTGCAGGGAGGAATGTGAATAGAGCTGTCCAGAAACACAATATATGTTCCTCCCTGCACACCCTGCAGTATGAGTAACTAATAAGTGTCCAAGCAAACATGGCTGAGGTGGCAACCCTAGCTAGGAGTACATTACATACTACTATGTATGTGGGAACTACACTGCAGAATAGGAAAGAAAATGGGGCAGAGGGAAAACCATAAAATGGTATGAGAATAAAAGTTTATTTTTTTTACATAAAGTCACTATTTAAGACATAATTATAGAGGTTTGGATAATAATGTCACAATGATTCTACAGGTATGTTTCTGAACTAGTTAATTTACCATCACATTGAATAGATATTAAAGTCATGTTTTACGTATGCCTCTGAAATTTAAAGGGACAGTCTATACACATTAGTCATCTAAGTCTTACCTTCGATTAAGCTGCAAATAGCCTCCTGCACCTTTTCTATATCATGCAGCAGGAATGGTAACAAAGTTATTTTCAAATGAATATTGTTTATGGCCACTTTGAAATGGCTGTCAATCTCAGCCCATGTAGTTTTAAACAACTTTCCAATTCATCTTTATTTTTAAATTTGCTTTTTTTTCTCTTGGTATTCTTTGTTGAAGTGTAAACTTAGGTAGGCTGTTAGGAGTTTATGAGCATGCAATAAACAATGTTTCAAACACTGCCACCAGATGGCTAAAGAAACACGCTCCTAAGTTCACCTAGCGTTACTCTTTAACAAAAGATATTAAGAGAACTAAGACAAATTGATAAATTAAGTAAATTGTAAAGTTGATTAAAATGTCATGATCTATCTTGTCAAATTAAGTTTAATTTTGACTTTACTGTCCCTTTAAAACTGTTAGCATAATATGTAAAGTTTTGCAAAGCAGGAATAAACTACTTGAAAATCCCAGTACTTACATTTATCTTTTCTTCCTTGATTGATGCCAATTAAGGCTAACGGAAGATTAGTTTGTGCACTGCTCTAAACAATCAATGTAATGTATGTAGTTAGATTGCATCAAAATAAGCAAATTCAATTATGGCTGTATATTGCAATCTTAGAATATTTTCAATAGTTTAACATTTTATGAGGGATTAAATGCCTGTTCCATGACAGCTTTAGAGATATACACTCCTGTTTCAAGTATAAGTAATTAATTAATTTCTCATAATATATCACCATTGTAGCCACTATTAAAGAACCTTTAATGAAATCATGAAAAAAGGTGCTGTAACCTGACCTTAATACTTTCAAACACCTGATAGTCCTCTTCAGTAGGATTTCAATTTCCTTGAAAGTAGATATCCCTTACACTTGCTGGCTCTTTTATTGCCCTGAAATGCATACTAAAAAGACAAGCATCATATTCTGATTTGGTCAAAGGTTCCTGCTGGTTCCTAAAAGAATACAGGTGCACATTTATTTTTTATCTGAATAACTTTACACTGAAATCTGAAGATTTAATTTCTCCAATAACAATCAATAACAAATTACACTGAAAATGTAAATCCTCCAATAACAAATGTACACTGAAGACTTAATTGCTCCAATAACACATTACACTGAAAATTGTAATCCTCCAATAACAAATGTACACTGAAGATTTAAATTCACCAATAACAAATGTACACTGAAGATTTAAATTCATCAATAACAAATGTACACTGAAGATTTAAATCCTCCAATAACAAACGTACACTGAAGATTTTAATCCTTCAGAAAACAAATGTACACTGAAGATTTAAATCATCCAATAACAAATGTACACTGAAGAATTAAATCCTCCAGTAACAAATGTACACTGAAAATTTAAATCATCCAATAACAAATGTACACTGAAAATTTAAATCATCCAATAAAAAATGTACACCGAAGATTTAAATCCTCCAATAACAAATGTACACTAAAGATTTAAATCAATCAATATCAAATTACACTGGAAATTAAAATCCTCCAATAACAAATGTATACTGAAGATTTAAAGGGGCACTCAAGTCAAAATGAACTTTTATGATTCAGAAAGAGCATGCAGTTTTAAGACACTTTCCAATTTACTTCCATTATCAAATTTTGCACAGTATTTTTATATTTACACTTTCTGGGGAACAATATCTTACAGAGCATGTGCACAAGCTCAGAGGGCATTCTAGTTTGTGATTGGCTGATGTCTGTCACATGATATAGGGGGACGGAAAATGGGAGGAAAAATAACATTTATCATTAAAATATCTACTGCTTATTTGAAATTCAGAGTAGGTGCTACTGCATTGTCTATTTATTATGCACTTGTTAATTATGCAATTCTACTGCATTGAGTGGTCCTTTAAATCTGAAGATTTAATTTCTCCAATAACAATCAATAACAAATTACACTGAAAATGTAAGTCCTCCAATAACAAATGTACACTGAAGACTTAATTGCTCCAATAACAAATTACACTGAAAATTGTAATCCTCCAATAACAAATGTACACTGAAGATTTAAATTCACCAATGACAAATGTACACTAAAGATTTAAATTCACCAATAACAAATGTACACTGAAGATTTAAATTCACCAATAAAAAATGTACACTGAAGATTTAAATTCACCAATAACAAATGTACACTGAAGATTTAAATAATCCAATAACAAATGTACACTGAAGATTTAAATTCACCAATAACAAATGTACACTGAAGATTTAAATTCACCAA
The DNA here is from genome assembly GCF_027579735.1 of Bombina bombina. NCBI lineage: Eukaryota > Metazoa > Chordata > Amphibia > Anura > Bombinatoridae > Bombina > Bombina bombina. Next base: position 178,066,366 of record NC_069506.1, on the reverse strand, counting down.
TAACAAATCTACACTGAAGATTTAAATTCACCAATAACAAATGTACACTGAAGATTTAAATTCACCAATAACAAATGTACACTGAAGATTTAAATTCACCAATAACAAATCTACACTGAAGATTTAAATCATCCAATAACAAATGTACACTGAAGATTTAAATCATCCAATAACAAATGTACACTGAAGATTTAAATCATCCAATAACAAACGTACACCGAAGATTTAAATCATCCAATAACAAACGTACACTGAAGATTTAAATCATCCAATAACAAACGTACACTGAAGATTTAAATCCTCCAGTAACAAATGTGCACTTAAAATTTAAATAATCCAATAAAAAATGTACACTGAAGATTTAAATAAAAAAGAAAAAACATAATGGGAATCCTCCATTAACCTTTATTGACACAGTAAATTATATCATTGGAAAGATCATCAAAAATATTGATATAGATATACTGTATGTGTGTTGGAAAAGCTAAATCAAAGCTTGTGATATATAAAATGTGTTTTTTCAATAAGGGGATCTCAAATGAAGGCTATAAAATAAGCACGGCCTGGTACAAATATCAGCAAATCAATGAGGAGGGATCAGATTGACATGGGTGAATGCGTATGCTAATTGCACCTTGAATGTCATTGCTGCTGCAAGTTGTTTTCAGAGGGTTAGTTATAGCTTTAATAATACAGTGGGAGCTTGTACTTTAATAGCTAAAATGCACAGACATGATATATTTTACCCAGAACATACCACAGTTATATAAAAAGTAAAAGCAATGTAGTTTAACTTTTATGCACATAAACAATAAGTAATATATTCTTTAGATTAAAGGGTTATCAAAATAAAAATTAAACATGAATGATTAGTATAGGATGTACAAAGGGACAGCAAAGTCAAGAATAAACTTTTATGGATCAGATAGAGACTGCAATTTTAAACAGCTTTCCCATTTACTTCTATTATCAAATTTGTTTTGTTTTCTTTATATCCTTTGTTGAAAAGCATAACTAGTTAGGCTCAGGAGCAGAAATGCACTACTGGGAGACGGAGCTAGCTGCTGATTATTGGCTGCACATATAGGCGTCTATTGTAATTTCCTCATCTAATATATTTAGCGAGTTCGGAATCGTGCATTGTTGCTCCTTTAATAACAAAGGATAGTAAGAGAACAAAGCAAATAAGCTGGAAAGTTGTTTAAAATGGTATGATCTAGTTAAATCATGAAAGAAAAAAATTGCGTTTTATGTCCCTTTAAAAATCTCTATTTTATTCATATGATCAAGTTTACCTGCTTCTCATGGTATCATTTGTTGAAATGTATGTTCTTTTGATGAGAGCATACTACGGTAGACCCAGAGTGTGCACATGCCTTGGGTTTATATGGCAGCAGTGTTTGCAACAATGTTTGTATAGAGGTGAAGGTATGTGAATGCTCTTGAAACTACCTAGGTATGCTCTTACAAAAAGGATTTACGTTTAAACAAAGGATACCAAGAGAAGTAAATGGAATTTATTTTTATATTGTATGTGCTATTTTTGTCATAAAAGTTTAATTTTGGCTTCCAAGTCCCCTAATATCAAAGTTGTTAAATTTGTTAATATATGCTAGTTTTGCTCATCAGATTAGATATTGTTGAACTACACTAAATGCAGCACTGGCAGTGACATGGTTAAAGAGATATTAGAGTGCCATAAAACAGGTTGAGATCTGTGCATATCCTAAAAGGGCTAATTAATTTAAAATAGTTTGCATTAAAAATAAAAGTGTTTAAAAATGTCTGGAAAGTATTTTAAAATCGTTTTAAAAAATAAGCAAAATGAATTACATAGCTAAGCTGCCTGGAGCAGCCAACTCCACCCCTCTTATCAGTGTTTAGACACATGAAATTGTATTTCAACTGAGTTCACAGCTTCTAGGCATGCTCCAGCAGGTAATCCCTGTGCATTTTTGCATTTTACCAAAAGAACAATAAACATAGATACAGCCATAAAAGGAATTGTGTGGGAGGAGTTAGAGCTGTACAATTCAGAAACTAAAAAGAAAGGGTTAATGGCGAGGCACTGCAGTATATATTTGCAGGTAAAGTAATTAAAGTACATATTATATTATTTTGTCCCTATCCCAATTTGTTTTATGTCCCTTTAAAGGTATATGAAAACCAAAAAGATATTTTGTGATTCAGACAGAGCAAACCATTATAAAAGTTTCCAATTTACTTATATTATCAAATTTGCTTTGCTTCCATGGTACTCTTTGTTGAAGAGATAAGCATCTGGAGCACTTCATGACAGACAATAGTTCTGCCATCTTGTACTCTTGGAAATGGATGACATTCTTGCAAAACTGCTACCATATTGTGCTACAGAAGTGGGCAAGGTCTTAAGCTCCTTTAAACACTACATGACTACAATATATACTAGATATAATTTATTCAAACCAAAGTCTAGCCTGATAATAATATGCAGATGTATTTAAAATATATATTAAAAATAAGTGTAACCTTTTAGTGTCTATAATGCAATGGGTGCCACCATGTTTCCCTCCTCTGCCAAGGCCAATTAAGGACAGTTTTAAATAGGTTACTAGTAGAGTGTACAACCAATAATTGTGTAGAATATAGCAGTGTTATCTCTGAAGTCTGCACTTTATAAGTAATTTGAAAGCCCACATTATTTCAGAATTAAAGTGATGGTAAATCCAAGCTTTTCAAAAAATAAATGTGACCATAAGTCATCAGTTTTTAAAAAAAAAAGTATGTTAAAACCACCTTTTCTTTGCCTCTGCCTTCTAGCTAAACTAAGCAGCTCCGCCCATGTTTTCAATGAGGTGACATTTCCACCTCTTAGCCAATAGCCATTCTAGCCATACGGCATTGTGTTGTATGATAGCACAGCTATTGGCTAAGAGGTTAACAATGTCACCTCATTGAAAGAAAATGAGTTTTGTTGTTGGCAGCTGGAGCCGCTTAGTTTAGCAAGAAGACAGCGGCAAAGAAAAGGTAGTTTTTAACATACATTTTTTTTAAAAAACTGATAACTTAAGTTAGCATTTATTTTTAGAGCTGGTAGATCCTAGCGTTTTTGAAAAGCTAAGATTTACCATCACTTTAATTTAAAGGATAAGTGGACTACATAAATAAAGAATGTTTTTTTTTTAACAACACCAAATAAACATTTTATATTACAATCTCAAATTGTAATGTCCCTTTAAGTCCCTTTCTAAATCAGTATGAGACTTCAGATTAATTGTCTTTTCTATTCACAAATTTAAAAATAAGTTTCTCATTCAGGTGGATCATGTTCCAGCTTACCGTATTACAAGCATAGTCTACAAATGAATCAATTTAGTTGTATCTGGGATACCTTTCCCCCTCACTGCACAGAGGTGTTTCATTTTACTCAGATCAGTTTCTTTTATTTCGGACATCAATAGAAGTTTTGGATTTCTTGGTGTATGCATTACCTCTTATTACATCTCCTCACTGACCTAACATAACTTAAGTTTATCAACTGCTCTTCCAATTACCATTTACAGATCGCAGAGTGTATTTTAACATTAAAATGTGGGAAATCTGCTGCCAGTGTAAATGTCCCATTTTTCAGTAATTGCCAGTTTTTGTATAAATTAAAATAGCACAATTCAAGCACAGTTCCAACATTTTTAAAGCAAGTGATGACAATTAATATGTAAAGGAATATAGCCTGTAGTATAGCAAGGATTTGTTTTAACAAATAAAAATCCTACTTTGGGTTAAATTAAAAATGGATTAATCTAGTTTATAGTGCTGTCCCTGATACCACCTAGTGTGGCAGACTTGCTGATTGGTCAAGTGGTATCTTATCTAAAGTGTATATACTGAAGCGAGCAATAGGCATGTTTACACTATGGGGCCGATTTATTAAGAAGCGTATGATGCTCATTCCGCGCGAGCCTTCAGGCTCACCGGAATCAGGAGTTAAGAAGCAGCGGTCATAAGACCACTGCTCCTTAACTCATCCGCCACCTCTGAGGTGGCGGACTGCAATCATCCCGATCAGATACGATTGGGATAATTGACACCCCCTACTAGCGGCTGATTGGCCGCAAATGTGCAGGGGGCGGCATTGCACAAGCATTTCACAAGAAATGCTTGTGCAATGATAAATGCAGACAGATTTATCAATGTTGGGGCGGACATTATTCACTACAGCGAATTATGTCCGCCCACCATTTGTTAAATCTACCCGTATGTCTTGTACATGAATAACTATTGAAAAGCCTGTTAAAAAAATGTTGCTTGGAAAAAAAGCACAAAGCAATGAGTGAAGCAATCTCCCAACACTCTCTCTAAATTACATTAAATGTTAATTAGTTATTTCTATATGTGTCTTTTTTTATGTTTTTGTTAAACTGATTTTGTTTTGTTTATCTATTACACAGTTCTAGCACCAGCTTGTATTATGCCAGGGTTATTCAAACCATCAGTCTAGACCCCTTACTGGGTTACAACACCATGTTTACTGGTTCATAACTTGTGTGTGTGTGTTGTAGGAGTGTGTGTGTGGTGTGTTTTAAATTAGAATGTGTGTGTTGTATGAGTGTGTGTGTGTTGTATGAGAATGTGTGGTGTGTGTTGTATGAGTGTGTGTGTGTTGTATGAGAATGTGTGGTGTGTGTGTGTTGTATGAGAGTGTGTGTGTTGTATAAGAATGTGTGTGGTGTGTGTTGTATGAGAGTGCATGTGGTGTGTGTGTTGTATGAGTGTGTGTGTGTTGTATATGAGTGCATGTGGTGTGTGTGTTTTGTATGAGAATGTGTGTTGTATGAGTGTGTGTGTGTGTGTGTGTTGTAAGAGAGATTGTGTGTGTTATAGTAGGGTGTGTGGTGTTGTGGTGTGTGTGTGGTGTTACAGCATATAAGAGTGTGTATGGTGTGAGTTGTATGAGTATTTGTGTGTGTGTTGTATGAGAGTGTGTGTGGTGTTTGTGTTTTATTACCTTTTACAACACTTTCAAGTTTGACTACAATCAGGATTCAGGAAAAAATATGCACACATTGTAGTCACTTTGCCAGAAATTGTAGCCATATTGTTTTATGTCACATATATCACAATGATGTATGTGGGTCTTGGGGAAAAAAGTTTGAAGAACCCTGTATTATGCCACGTTAAGAATACTTTAGAATTTTATGTATCTATAGAACGTTATATGCTTATATTTCTACTCGCAACCACCTAATGCATGAGTCATAAAGGGAATGAACTGTACAGGTTTGATTATCTACAGTAAAGGTGAACTGAAACATCACAGTGTGTATTTAATTGATTAAAAAGAGCATCTCAAATTGTCTTTAACTCTATAGCTGCCAGAGCACAATTGACAAAACTCTCCAGCTGCTAAAGAGTTAATAATATATAATATTTTTCATGACATATGGCAAATTTTAGGTCACCCACAATAATAACACAAAACACCAAACATTGTAGATAGCTGCAAGGAAAAAATCTACTTTGACATCTTTTGTCCAGAAAATGTTAGACCAAAATATAGCAAATGTGCAAAACCCAAATTATCAAACTAATATTATTACATTCCAGTGCATTTTCCAACACACTGTTATTAAATGCTTCCTGTAATTAACAGTGTAACAAATCCTGCTCCTTTTCTTTTCATATAATTTTTGTCACTAAGCTATTTGAGTGTGTTCTAGTTTTACAATTTTTTAAGTAGGTCTGTTTCATTTTTTTTTTCCATTAGGAATTTAACATAAAAAAATAATAATTAAAAAATGTCTGTTTTGTTCTATTTCCACAACAGCAATACAATTTTAAAACATACAAATTGTAAACATAAATTATTCACAAAATAAATGAATTCAATAAAAAAAAAACAAATAAACTTTTGCTATATAATAAAAGTCTAATTATTTTGTCATTTAATCAGGAGTTCCACAGTTTGCAGATATGTTTTAGTGTTAGGACCAGTCTATATTGAGACATCTTCTATCTAAGCAGGTGGCTGGCTAAGCACTATTTAAGATCTACATTTGATTTTTAAACTTTTCTAAGAAATATGTTTACTAATTCTGATTTATTTTTGTCTGACTATATATTCTCTATCTTTATCTATCATCTATCTATATCTATCTATCATCTATCTATCTATCTATCTATCTATCTATCTGTCTATTTCATTTTGGTTTTATACTGCAGCTTTGTCTCTATTAAAAAAAAAAAATCATACTAATGCTGCGTGTTCTGTGCTTTATATTTTGCCTGTATCTTTGCATGCACAGTTGACAATGCACCTGGTATTTATGTAAATATTTTACATGTATAGCTATAGACAGTTCAGCTGCCCCTTATGTTGTGCTACCACTGTGGATATCTTGCATACATCATTATATACACAGTTCACCTGCTCATGCTGCAGTGCTAGATCTGTTTATTATGGTAGTATGCACAGTTCACCTGCTGTTTGTTCATTTTTTGAGAGCTCACATCTGTTTGAATGTACTTTACCTGCTGATAGTTCCAGTCCTGCGGGGCAAAGTTGCTGTCCACTACTTCAAACTGGAAATTTGTATGTGGGACCTGGTGAAGAATATAGGTCCACCAAGATGCTCGATATCCATGGATTGTACTCATGGCTCTTTCACAGTCACAAATAAATAAAAGGAAAAATATAGCAAATGTAAAAGAACAGTCCTTAGACGTTACTGCTAGGACTGAGTGTTTGTATCGTTGTTTTCAGTGCTGGGAATTCATCTTGTTAGAAAGGGCTCCAATCAGCAGTCATGGTGGGAACTGAGGGGTCTGGAGTGTAATTGCTTATAGCAAACACATAAAGGGAGGATGGAGGAGGAGGAAAACAAATAGGGCTATCCCTGTTCATTCAGTTGATAGAGAAAGCAAAAGATGAGAGAGCATAGCACCCTCTGGTGGCTTCATAACACCTCTGCTACTAATTAATTTGTCTCAAGGGTCTTATATTTCCCACGCAATGTCTACTAGATACACAAAAGCCATTAATAGATCACATAACCTCTCTCAGGAGCAGCTGCGTAAAACCAACATATAGTTCTGCTATAGTAATAAATTCTCTCTAGTTGAGGCTCTTGTACTGCTAATGAAAAAGACAGTATTGTACTGTTTTCTTTGTTTTGAAAAAATAAACTAAAACAAAATTGATGCAAATGGACCGTGGTCTAGGTTAAACTACAGCTGAAACATTTACAACACGTACAACAATTCCTATTGACAAGAATATATATATATATTCACACACACACACATATATATATATATATATATATATATATATATATATATTCACACACACACATATATATATATATTCACACACACACATATATATATATATATATTCACACACACACATATATATATATATATTCACACACACACACATATATATATATATATTCACACACACACACATATATATATATATTCACACACACACATATATATATTCACACACACACATATATATATATATATATTCACACACACACACACATATATATATATATATATATATATATATATTCACACACACACACACACATATATATATATATATATATATATATATATATATATATATATATATATATATATATATATATATAAATAAAAAGATATGATATCTGCGCTGTCGTATTGTCACTCCAGGATGTATACCAACATAAAATAAAATACCATAAATAATATATTGCTATGCAAATTAAACATAAAATATATATGCAGATACGCAGAGTCCACAGATATAATGAATCTGAAGATAGGCAGCTGAATCAAAATGATGTGTGAAGACTCCAAGAATGCCTCCACAAAAAGAGAATATGGACAAAAAAAGTTTGTGTTCTGCGCCTTTCTTCTGTGGTAATATAAAGATAGTGGGGTAATATCTCCCCTATACCTAAGAACTTACTTCAGGGAACCTCAATCAATATGAGGTAAGTAGTCACCCTTCACAGATATCTCTCCAAGGTCTGTAACGATTCCAGCCTGAATCCACTGTGCTGTAAGATGAAGCTGAGTGTAGAATCCTCACAAGTCTGAACAGATCACCATGAATGTTGACAGGGAATTTTTTCTGATGTCACGTCTAACTAGAGATGAGGACCTGCGTTTGCTGGAAGTTACCGCTGCTCACGTAGACTGCGTTTAGTGAAGAGCACAGATTCTGGATTGTTTGTAAATGATGAACGAAAAAGAACCAGTATACAGTATGATTTAATTGAGCTATTCTAGCAAACATTTGAACCTTTTTATCAATTTTAGCAAATGTGGTATGTCTTAATAACTTCAATCTAAATTTAGCCTATATAGGGCCCCATTACATATGCGGCGTCGCTCGCAAAAGCAGGGGATGCCGGGTTTTGCACGGGTTTGGTATCCTATATACAGCGCCGCATATAAATGCGGCACGTAAATTTCACCCGTCGCATGCAATTTTTACTCCTATAAGCTAACATGGGACTGCGTCACAAATCAATATCCAATATCCAGCGCAAGGACTTACATGGCGAAAATGGAGAAATCTTACTCCATTTTTATCTCGCCATAAAAGGCAGCCGTAGCAGGCCTTGCACTGAGTATGGGAGCACCGTAACTCCCGAAAATGCCTGCAAAAATAAACTAACACCTAACGCATGCGCAATGTCCATCTACCTGTCAACCGCAATCCCACACCACAATAACTAATAAAGTGTTTTAACCCCTATATCCGCCATCAAACCCACACCACAAGTAACTAAATTATTAACCCCTAAATCCGCCAACCCCCACATCGCAAACTACCTATTAAAACTATTAACCCCTAATTCACCATTAACCCACAACGCAATAAATCTATTAAAACTATTAACCCCTAAACCGCCAAAACCTACAACGCAATAAATCTAACCCCCCCTAAGGTATCCCCTCTAACTTAACACCCCGTAAATGAACCCAAATGACCTAATTTACAAAATACTAAAGTACTACTTTAAAAATACAAATAAACTAAGTATAAATTAAAGGGACAGTCTAATTAAAATTGTGGAGTAGATAGCTGTCCCTTTAAGCTACAATTACAGAAAATAAAAAAATCTAAGATTACAGAAAATAAAAAAGAAAATTAACAAATTTTATAAAAATGATACCTAATCCTTATGAAAATAAAAAAGCCCCCCAAATAAAAACACCCCCTACTCTAATAAACTACCAGTAGCCCTTAAAAGGGCTTTTTGCAGGACATTGCCCCAAGATAAACAGCTCTTTTACAAGAAAATACACAACCCCCCTAACAGTAAAACGCCCCACCCACCAAACCCTCCAAATAAAATAACCTAACACTAAAAATCCTAAATTACCCATTGCCCTGAAAAGGGCATTTGTTGGGCATTGCCCTTAAAAGGGCATTCAGCTCTTTTACTGCCCACCCTATCTAAATAAAATAAAAATAAAAACTTTAAAAACTTTAAGTCTAAGCCCCAGGTTGCTACTTACTGTTCCTGAAGTCCGGCGGAGAAGGTCCTGTTCCAGGCGGTGAAGCCACTGTTCCGATCAGCCAATAGAATGCAAGCTCAATCTGATTGGCTGATTGGATCAGCCAATCCGATTGAACTTGAATCTGATTGGCTGATTCAATCAGCCAATCAGATTTTTCCTACCTTAATTCCGATTGGCTGATAGAATCCTATCAGCCAATCGGAATTCGAGGGACGCCATCTTGGATGACGTCACTTAAAGGAAACTTCATTTGTCGGGTAGTCGTTGGGGAAGGAGGATGTTCTGCGCTGGAGGTCTTGAAGATGGAGCCCCTCCTCGTCGGATGGATGAAGATAGAAGATGCTGCTTGGATGAAGATGTCTGCCGGTCCGGATGTCCTCTTCTGCCCGGATAGGATGAAGACTTCTGCCGCTCCGGATGTCCTCTTTTGGTCCATTAGTGCCCGGCTGGGTGAACACGATTCAAGGTAGGGAGATCTTCAGTGGGGTAGTGTTAGGTTTATTTAAGGGGGGTTTGGGTTAGAGTAGGGGTATGTGGGTGGTGGGTTGTAATGTTGGGGGGTGGTATTGTGTTTTTTTTACAGGCAAAAGATCTGATTACTTTGGGGCATGCCCTGCAAAAAGCCCTTTTAAGGGCTGGTAAAAGAGCTGGTTACTTTTTAATTTTGAATAGGGTAGGGACCTTTATTATTTTGGGGGGCTTTTTTATTTTATTAGGGGGCTTAGAGTAGGTGTAATTAGCCTAATATTCTTGTAATCTTTTTTTATTTTTTGTAATTTAGTGGGTTTTTTTGGTTGTAATTTAGTTTAGTTTATTTAATTGTATTTAATTGTAGATACTTGTAGTTAATTTATTTAATTTATTTATTGATAGTGTAGTGTTAGGTTTAATTGTAACTTAGGTTAGGATTTATTTTACAGGTAATTTAGTAATTATATTAACTAGGTAGCTATTAAATAGTTAATAACTATTTAATAGCTATTGTACCTAGTTAAAATAAATACAAAGTTGCCTGTAAAATAAATATAAACCCTAAAATAGCTACAATATAATTATTCGTTATAGTGTAGCTATATTAGGGTTTATTTTACAGGTAAGTATTTAGTTTTAAATAGGAATACTTTAGTTAATAATATTTAATTTATTATTTTGTTAGGGTTAGACTTAGCTTTAGGGGTTACTACATTTATTATAGTAGTGGCGAGGTCCGGTCGGCAGATTAGGGGTTAATAAGTGTAGGTAAGGTAGCGGCGACGTTGGGGGGGCAGATTTGGGGTTAATAAATATAATGTAGGTGCCGGCGATGTTAGGGGCAGCAGATTAGGGGTTCATAGGGATAATGTAGGTTGCGGCGGTGTCTGGAGCGGAAGATTAGGGGTTAATTGTGTAATGCAGGTGTCAGCGATAGCGGGGGTGGCAGATTAGGGGTTAATAAGTGTAAGGTTAGGGGTGTTTAGACTCGGAGTACATGTTAGGGTGTTAGGTGCAGGCTTAGAGAGTGTTTCCCCATAGGAAACAATGGGGCTGCGTTAGGAGCTGAACGCTGTTTTTTTTCAGCCCAAACTGCCCCATTGTTTCCTATGGGGAATCGTGCACGAGCACGTTTTTCCAGCTAGCCGCTACCGTAAGCAACGCTGGTATTGAGAGTTGAAGTGGCGGAAAATATGCCTTTACGCTCCCTTTTTGGAGCCTAACGCAGCCCTTGAGAGAACTCTAAATACCAGCGTTGTTTAGAAGCAGCGCTAGAAAAAAAAGACGCGTAGCTAACGCACCCCTTTGGCCGCAAAACTCTAAATCTAGGTGATATTCTGCTATGTGCAGAACATAGGAATGTGAAATAGTTATGGTAAATACACAGTATAACACTTTATTAAATATGAATATTACATAATTATGATTTTACATGTTTTCATCTACTGCAAAAGGCTCCAATGCACTTCTATATATGTCTAAATATGTGTACATATGTATTTATAATTATGTGTTTATATGTGTATATATGTCTGTAAATACATATATACACATAAAAATACATAAATACATATGTACACATATATAGACACACACACACACACACACACATATATATATATATATATATATATATATATATATATATATATATATATATATATATATATACATATAGATCTTTAGAGCTGTATATGTATGTATCTGTATGTTAAAGCCCTTTGCCTGCCTTTTTTTCCCTCTACCATAGTACATAGATACAATCTCACACACAATCACACACACCCAACTCAAACATACATACTGTACATACACACACACAATCTCATACATACACACAATCTCATACATACACAAACATGCAAAAAATATATGAATGAAGATTTTATTAAAGTTGGTGGACCCACCCCCTGTCTACTCAGTATTACTGGGGCTGATAAATATATTGAGGACACACCACTTTTATTACATAAGCAGTTTTTAGTACAATTGCTGCCATTTCTGACATGTATATATTATAGAGCAAAGATTTATATATTATAGGCTTAGTCAGTGTGTATTATTAAATATTTTAGGACAAGTTTAACAGTTTATAATATAGATATACATATTTTACAACTAGTGCCCTTTTAAAAGTATATATATATAGCCTAACATTGTACAGGGGAGTCCTGAAAGCACACACAAACACTCTCCTTCTGTCTTACCATTCACAACACAACACTGCAGCAGTCTTCAAGAATTTCAATGCTGCTCTTGCCTTACTGCTGCCACGCCCGCACCTCCCCTGATCTGCTCTTGTGCCCCCTCTGGGGAGGCCCGTCCCACAGCCTGAAAACCACAGCTTTAGGACAATGCCCTACAAAAGTTCCTTTTAGGGGCTATTGTAATTTTTTTTAGTGTTAGGGTTTTGTTTATTTTTCGTTATGGGTCATGTAGTTTAGTAATGGAGTTTTTTATTTTTGATACTGTAGTTTATTTTTTAAGTTAGCTTTTTTTTTGTAACTTTGCTTTTTTTGTAAGTTAGCTTTGTTTTGTAAGTTAGTGTTTGTAATTTAGGGGGGTTAGTTTAGAGTGGGGTTAATTGTCATTCAGCTAAATACAGTATGATAACATGTCTATTCAATACATTAGTATCTCAGTTTTCCAGTATTTTTCCCTTGAGATCTGTTCTCCATCCCTTTTAGGGCTTCTTCTCACTCCCCACCTAATTGTTATCTCCACTCGCTAAGGTGGATTATAACATAAATCAGTTCTTGATATGCAGGATAACATGTTGGTACCATACCTTCTGGATACTTAATCTAGTTCTGTCTCATTCTTCTAATATCCATCCTACCAGTTCCCCTCCCTCCTCAGAGCTTACCTTATTCCTTCCCCCCCCCCCGGGTGCCACCCAGGTTCCTCTATGTATCTGTCCCTGTACCGCCACCGGTCATGGTTGCTGGTTCTGGTCTTTTAGATAAATATGTTCCATTTCCCATGCAGTTGTGCATTCAGTATGTATTCTGTGTCTTTGAATGGGTAGATTATTTGTTTTTAGTTCGCTGTGTCTAAAGTGGTAATGAGGGGTTCCCATTTGGTTATGAATTTTTTTGTTCTGCGTGTTATGTCTCCCTGAGTGTCCAGTTGCTCATAAATCATTTGTTTTCTCAGTGTTTCTTTGAGTTGTGTTAGGCTTGGTGATGCCTGTGACATCCAGTGCTGCAAGATGAGTTTTCTAGTGAGTAGAATTACATTGTTTATGAATCTTGTGTGTCTCGGTATCTTCGTTTGATGGTTTAGAAATATCACCGACTCGTTTGATAGGTGAATTTTTTCCCCTGTACATGTTTCCACCCACCTCTGCACCATGCCCCAGAATTTCGTTAGTTTCGGGCAGTTCCATATCATGTGAGTAATGTTTGGGTTAGGGTTTGAACATTTCGGGCACAGCCCTGATGTATCACTCTTCCACTTGTGGAATATTTTGGGGGTTATGTATGCATTGTGGACTAGTTTGGTGTGGGATTCTCTTATGTCATTTGAGAGCGATGCCTCCCTCACCTCCACAAAGCTCTGCACCACACATGTATCTGTGATGTCATGTCCCACCAGGTTCCCCCAGGCAGTTTGTAAATGTGCGATATTGGCTTTATGTACTTTTGATTGGAGCGTATTGTAGGTATGCGAGATGGAGGTCACCCCTCCCTTTGTCAACCTCAAGAGTTTATAAATGTCACAGTCTATTTCCATCATATTACCGGCTTTCAGTAGACCTTGCACGTAGTGTTTTACCTGTAGGTAGGCGAAGTGGTTGGAGTTTGGTATGCCATAGTCGTTCTGCAGTTCTATAAATGGTCTGACTGTGGACCCGTTACCTGATAGGACATGTTTTAGGGTTGTTACCCCCCATTTCTCCCATTGTTTAAATGGTTTAGTGGTAAATCCTGCGGGGAAATCTGGGTTACCCCCCAGGGGCAAGTAAACTGTACTGCTATGTGAGACTCCGAGAGTCCCACACAACTTCCACCAAGCCTTTATTGGATTGCTGAAAAGGCCCGCCCCCCTGAGAATGGGCTCTACCTGTGCCCTGTTCATGTGTGGGAGCATTTTAAGCGACCATGGTTTAATAAATGCTGTCTCCAGCGACTTGTTAGTAAAGTGTCCCCCATCCACTAGCCAATCCATCACATATTTTGAAAGGGTTGCCCAGTTGTAATATTCTATGTTGGGGAGTCCCAGCCCCCCCTGCTCTGGTTGGCATGTTAGCTTTTGGTAACTGATTCTATGTTTTTTCCCCCTCCAAATGAAATTTAAAATGTCCCTATTTAGTGTCTTGAGATCTTGCTTATGAAGTAGCTCTGGCAACATTTGTAGGGTGTAGAGAAGTTTAGGGAACAGGGTCATCTTTATCAGCCCTATCCTTCCTGTCAGGGTCAGTGGCAATGGCGTCCAATTCAGGAGCATTTGTTTGAGGTTCTGGAATAATGGTTTGAAATTTATTGTATACCATTGAGTGGGATCTTTTGTTAGTTTAATGCCTAGATATTTAAATGTGTTTGTGATTACTTTAAAGTTATCTTCCAATGGTGTATTAGGGTCCCTATTTAGTAGCCATAATAGCTCTGATTTGTCCTTGTTTATCCGGTATCCTGATATGTCACTAAACTCAGCTATCATCGTCAATAATTTAGGTATGTTCTCTCTGGGGTTTGCTGTGTACAGCACCATGTCGTCAGCAAAGAGCGACAGGTGTATGGTGTCTCTGCCTATGGTCAATCCCTCTGCTTCCTTCCTAATCTTAATCGCCAGTGGTTCAAGCGCTAGGTCAAACAGAAGTGGTGAGAGCGGGCACCCCTGCCTTGTTCCCCTTCTAAGGGGAAATACTTTTGATGGTGACCCATTTATCAAAATCGCCGCTTGGGGGGTACTGTAAATGGTCTCAATAGCTCTCATGTAGGATCCCTTCAGTCCGAATTTTTTAAGGGTGGTAAATAAATGGTCCCATAGTATCTTATCGAAAGCTTTTTCTGCGTCTACTAGGATCAAACATGCCTCCCCCGCACTCTTCTGCCTGTTTCCTCCCTCCTGCTCCCAAAAATGTGTTAATACCAGTTGTAATTTTCTCATGTTTTTTACTGCTGACCTCCCTTGTACAAACCCAGTTTGATCTTCATGAATTAGGAGGGGAAGGACTTCTGCTAATCTATTGGCCAGTATTTTTGTGAATAATTTGTAGTCAGAGTTTAGCAGGGAGATTGGCCTGTAGGATGCCGTTAACAATGGGTCTCTGTCAGGTTTGGGAAGGACCGTAATGTTTGCCTCTGCAAATCTGTTGGACAAATTTGCTTTCCCTTCTAGAATTGCATTAAATAGTAGGGCTAGGGTTTCTGCAGTTTCTGTACTGAGCATTTTATAGAATTCTCCAGGGAGGCCATCTGGCCCTGGGGATTTCTCTAGAGGGAGTGAATCGATAGCCTTGGTGATTTCTAATGGTTGGATTGGGGCATTGAGTTTTTGTACGTGGTCTTCGTTTAACTGTGGTAGTACCAAGTCTCTCCAGAATTGTTATTTCTTTCCTGGGTCAATGTCTTGTGAGTCATATAAGTTTGAGTAGTATGAGGTGAATGCTTGTTGTATTTCTGAGTCTTGGGTGAGTATGTTGTCTTTGTCCTTAATGGCTAAGATGTTGTTTGGTTTCCTATCTAGCTTAGTGAGTCTTGCTAATAGTTTCCCAGTACGGTTTCCATACCTATAAAATTTGGCCTGTGAGCGGTTTTGAGCGGAGATCGTGGTTTGGATGAGGTAGGTGTCTCTAAGGTCTTTGGTCTTTCTATATTTGAGTCTGTTCTGTGTGGTGGGATTACGCAAGTATTTGTTTCTGGCATTAAGTAATTGCCTCAGAAGGAGTTCCCCTCTTGCTCTACATTTTTTCCTGACTTTGGCTGCATATGCTGTCACCACCCCCCTCAGGACTGCTTTTGCCGTTTCCCAGAAAAGTGAAATATTATTCACATGTTCGGCGTTGAGGTCCCTATACACCAACCATTCTCCTATTAGGTGCCTGCGCAAGTTAAGGTCATGGTACAGATGTGTCGGGAACTTCCATCTATGTCCTCGTTTGTGTGAAATATCAGTGTCTATTTGTAATGAGACTGGTGCATGATCTGAGATTGTTATAGGATCAATTTTAGTATCTGTTATACGGGAGCAAAAGGAGTTGGTGATCAGAAAATAGTCTATACGTGATAGGGTAGTTTTTGCTGGGTGTAGGCAAGTGTAGTCTCGCGCTTCTGGGTTTCTATCTCTCCAGACGTCTGACAGTGACAAGGAACCTTTGAAGTTATGTAAGATACGTGTTTCCCTCTTGGATCCTTTGTATTCTATTCGGTGTTGTGATGTGAAGTTTGGGTTTCGGAACCTATCTGCTGGCGTGTGTGGGGCAATATTGAAGTCTCCCCCTACTACCATTGGGAGGTCTGCAAACTGTATGAGCTTGGTCTGTAACTGTGTGAGAAAAGTTTTCTTTTCAGTATGTGGACCATACACCCCACAGATAACCATTCGAAGTTCCCCTATTGTCATATTTACCATTACAAATCTGCCTTCAGTATCAACTAGAGATTGCGAGATAGTGTAGTCTAGACCTCTGTGGAAGAGGATCGCCACTCCCCTGGCCCTTTTTTTTTCGTAGGTTGTGTGTAGCACTTCCCCCACCCAGCCCTGTCTGAGTTTTTGATGTTCTTTCTGTGAGAGGTGAGTTTCTTCAAGTATTGCTATGTCTGTCTTTAAGGTGTTCAAATGTCCGAGTATAGCCTTTCTCTTAATTGGGGATGTAATCCCACCTACATTCCATGTGGTCAGTCTCATTTTATATGTTCGTGTATATTTATTTATGGTGTTTTATCTTCGTGGGTGGACCTTATGCTTGTGTAGTGGTGCAGATTAATTTCAGAGTATACGTAAAGATGTGGTACTCACCGTTACTTTGCTTATTACCGATAATCCTACCCTCCCCTCCAAGGTGGCACCCAGAGGCTGGCCCGGTCAGCTCTTTTCCTAATACAGATAGTTAGTACACAAAATTAAGTGACACAAATACAGTAAACAGTGCATACAGTTAGAACCAAATGAACAATAACCTCCCCTCTTAACAAACCCAACAGTTCAACAATGGACTAACTTTCCTGTCCAACAATAAAGTGGGTCCCCCCCCCCCTCACTTTGCAAGGATACATTTCTTCATTGCAATAATGTTGCTTATCTGTTAATGATCATTTTCTATCGACCAGGCAATGAACCCAGTCCTAAGCATCAGAGTCATCTTCATTTGCCCCTTGCCCTCTCTCCCCCTCTTTTTGCAGGTGAAGCTTGAGCAAATTAGGCAAGTCAAAAAACAGTGGTCCTCTCGAGGTTTGTAATCTCAATCTTGCCGGAAACAATAAGGCTGCTGTTCTGCCCTGTTCTAACAGTTGCTTACAGTATGGTGAAAATTCTCGCCTCCTGGCAGCTACTGCCGCAGAGTAATCTTGGAAGAGGTATAGTCTTTTTCCATTGTATTCGAGAGTGGGAGCTTTCCTATAAGCTTGTAGAATTGAGATTTTGTCCTTGAAGTTGAGATATTTCACCATGACTTGGCGTGGTGGTTGGTTTTTTTCCTTGTGTTTGCTCTGGTCTCCCACTCTGTGCGCTCTTTCCACTGTGCAAGGAAGGTAGTCTTTGGAGATATTAAGGAGTCCCGGCAAGGTGTTTTCTGCAAACTCCACCAGCTGGGAGCCTGGGATTGACTCAGGGATGCCCACTATCCTTAGGTTGTTCCGTCGCGACCTATTTTCCAGGTCGTCAATCTTTGCCCACAGCCGTTCGTTCTGTTGTTGTAAGGTATGAACATGGGATTCAGTTTCTCTGTGACGGGACTCCCCTTCTGCCATCTGCTGCTCCACCCGTGTCAACCTGCCATTAAAAGATTTAACTTCGGCTGTAAGAGAATCCATACCTGTTTGGAGTTGGTCTATCTTGGGTAGGAACAACGCTGAGATTTGGGAGACAATTGGGTGGGCATCCATGAGACTATTGGGTCCAGCATCTTCCGCAGGTCCTGGAGCTTGGTGACTCTCCATCTGGTGCTTTCTTTTATCAGCGTTCTTTAGCCTGTTTGTCATTGTGTCCGTTTTCTTGGAGTATGAATCGTAATACTTTTGCATACAGCGTTGAGAGTTCCACAGTTGTTGCTTCAACTGTACACATATATGGTGTTAATGTATTTTATAAGGATAATGGACCGCTAGAAACAGGTCCGGGTGTCTCAGGTCTTTTAGAGGATCTTGCAATATTCAGTAAACATAAAGGAAGGGTGAGCGGGGGGGCGTGAGCCCATTCAGATTAGCCCTGCATTGTGGTGGGGTGCGTTATCACAGCCTTTTATATCAGATAAATGAATGAGAATGTCAGTGATGTCCTCGAGGGTGGCCCTCTCTATGGGATCTGGCGAGATATCACTCTCAACTGCGTATGTGATTTTGTCTAGCGCAGCCTGTATGTTGCGCCTGTGTATACTCAACTTCCACAGAGAAAAAAGTGACCAGAGAGTTAGGCTTGATCTTGTAGTCCCTCCGCTGTAGTATATGTAGAATATCTGTATAGGACTCTCCTGCCTTCTTCTGTGATATATCTCTGCAGGTCCTGTCTTCCACCTCCCCTGTTATATTGCTCAGCAAATTAGCAATTGACTATTATGCTTAACATGTGGCAGATGAGTTTGCTTATAATCCTTTGTCTGTCTGTGTTTTTATTTGGAATTGTGTTGATTACTTCTTTGTTGGTTAACACCAGTGGGTGAGGCTGTTTGCTGCAGTAATAAAATAATAAAGTCCCAACACAGCACAAGCCCTGGCCTGTCGCTTGATATGCAGCAATAGCGTTTATAACTCTCAAATCCTGTTACAATCTGGGGCCTTTCTCTTTTGTTTGTGTATATTTTGTGTCTGGCGTTTAGCTTCTTAGACTTCCTATGTTGTATGTCTCTGCGGGGGCTAGCACCATGTAATATTGTGTGCGTCACTTCACCTTCCCCTCAGCTATGTCAAGATGGCGTTTTGCCGCCAAGGCTCCAACTCACCCCCTCACCCGGTCCTTCCTCCTTCCTTCTGCTTGGGGCACCTCACTTGGGACTCTAGATCCTGAAGGAGCCCTCCGGTACAATTCTGGGGCTATTATTATGCCCTATCTTTCAGCCGCCCTTATTGCAGCCACTCTCCTCTGCCTTTCTCTCTGGTTGCGCTCCGCGGCGGGGGAGTCGGGTGTCAGACTCCTTACCGTTGTGCTCCGGACAGGGGTATTTATTCCCTGCCAAGGAATTTGGCTAATTATGGGCCGTTTCGAGTGTTTCGAGTGTTTCCAGCTCAAAGTAGGGGCCAAGGGTCCGGAGCTCCTCTCCCCTGCTTCCACTCTCAGTGCCCGCCCACCGGAAGTCCATATTTATTTATTTTTATTAGATTTTTTTGTAACTTAGGGGGTTTAGTGTAGAGGGGGGTTAGATGTTAGGTTAGTTTGCTTTTGGTGTATGTGACCGCATAGGGGTTTATAGTTAGAGGCATAGGGGTTAATAGTTAGTTTATTGCAGTGGGTGTATGGCGGCATAGGGGTTTATTGTTAGAGACATAGGGGTTAATAGTCAGCGACGTGCTGTGGGTATATGGTGGCATAGGGTTTTATAGTTAGATACTTGCGCTGGTATGTGGTAGAATACGAGTTAACAGGCTATGTGGCTCTTTAGATCTTTAGTAGTATAGTGTTAGTTTATGATTGTGGGGTATTTCAGTTAAGGGGTATTAGAATTAGTGATTAGATACGGCAGTTATATTCATGAAATCCCTTTACTAAACATCGCCAATATGGCCAGCGATGCTGGATGTTGTCTAAAGCCAGCATTGCTGACCAATGGCATGCATAATAAATGCCTCTCTGCAATGCTATGTTGGGAGCTTGGAATATTTCGACAGGCTCGCTCGAAATAGCGGCTGATCCCTTTCAATATTTAGCCGCCTTGTAGCACTTTTGATCATCGGGGCCTTAAAGTTATGGGATATTCTCTTTCTAAAAATCTTTTCCCCATAGTTTGGAGTTTATTCTGGATCAAATTATTGTCACTGTCTATATGTCCAACCCCTATGAGTTAGCTAAGTGGCAGTGAATTTAGTAAAGTTGGATTGTGTAGACTCTAATAATGTAGCAAATTAATTTTATCTGTAGGTTTGCTATAAATATCAATCATTATACCTTCATAATTTTTACTCTTACAGTATATACTACAGTATCAAGAAAACACACAGACTCTTCACTCCAAGTCAATTTGATTTTAAGAACATGGACCATACCATTTAAATCTTCCACAAATGTAATCAATGATATGCCAAACATGTCATCAATATATCTCCACCAGCCAGGTGGCACCATATTTTAAAAGCAATACATTTTCATATACATATTTCTCTTCTAAACATTTCAAGAACAGGGCAGCATAGAAGGGGGTAACATTAGAGTCCATTGCATTACATTGTATTAGAATATAATACAAATCTTGGAAAAGGAAGTCATTATAATACAAAACCACTCTTAATAGTTCTTCAACAATTTTTAAATGTCTTGGTTCATATTGTTATGCCACATTTATGTTGAATTGAGGTACAGAGACTACCTATATCCAATGTATACAACATATATTTCTTATTTGGTAACATTACCTTATGTATTTTATTTAATAAAATACCCAGTATATTTTACATAGGAATTCAGTTGCTCTACATATTGCTGTAGTACTCTATCTAAAACAAAGATAGGATTTTTTGTCCTTCAAATATACACCAGTATCTGAAGGTTGTTTCAATATTTCCTGTATATAAAGAGCCTTATCTGTAGATTTTACTATCACATCTTTATTTTTCAAAGAATTAACAGCTATTTCCACCTAAGTTAAAGTGATGGTAAATAATACCTCTATTTTATATCCATATAATTTTTATAATAACATGTTAAAGCCCATTACTCTCATTCCCTCTGCACCCAATATCTTATCTTCTGTATTTTTGTGACTTGTACAGTGGTCCCATCCGCTTTACACGTAGTACCTGAAGCATGCTCCTGAGTGCTACAGAAACCACACATGTGCCATCCTGTTAAGCCTTGTCACTTCCCTAACATAATAATCATAATAAAAAGTAATCTAAAAAGTTATAAGCATTCAGAAGAGCATAAAAGTAATTCCCGTACTGGCACGTATCCAAGTAGACAGTGAATTAGAATATAAGCTCTGATTCACTGTTTACTTTTCACATAATTAGGGATTCCCTTTACCATGCAGGTGCTTTATTCTCATGCATGCGCATGATGAGGAAAACGTTGGATTGATCTAACAGGCTGACCTGCTGAAAGAAAGAAATTGCTACAGCACATGTAGCCCCTGCTATATTGCTACACATTGAAAATAACAAACCGCATGGCTAACAATTTGTTTGAAATCTATACTAGAATGACGAGAAAAAAACAATTTTTCCCATGCTTATATCACTCATTTTATTATTGACAATATTGTTACTCCTCCCAAAAAAAAAATTGTCTGTTTTTTTTAAGGGATAAAAGGACAGTCCTTTTTCAGTATTTTTAATTTGTTGTATGTAAGGTCTACCTTAGATATAATTACCACTAACACTGCCTCCGGGTTCGCAAGTTGCTAGTCTGTCTATGACCTTTCTCTTTCCTTCCTTCTTGTTCCGTGTGTTTGGAGCACTGATGATTGTGCCTGCAGTGCCTCCTCCTTCACTCCATGAAACCTCCATAAAACTATCACTTTAAGAAGCCTCTATTAGTGCCGTGTGCACCACTCTGATTCCTCCCTGGGCTTGGTGCGTTTTGATCCATATGTTACAATAAGGTGATTGAACACATTGTGCTTTTGGAACCTGTCTATTCAGCATATTTTAATACAATGTTAGACCATATCATTTTTGCTTTTGGCTATTCTCATGCACCATAATCATGTTTACAATGGGGTTGAAAAGATCTTGGCAATCACAATTTATTTTCAAGAGACTTTTGAACACATTTTAAAGACCAGTTGTGCCTTTTTAAATTTAACACCTCAAGGAACTTGCTAAAGCCCCAAAATGGCATTTTGGACCTCTTTGCAAGTATTCCAAGACTATTTGGAAACAATCTATTATATTGCACATGTGCAAGACACTCTGAAATGGCCAGAGGAGGCATTTTAGAAGTGTATTAGCATACATGGTATTGATCCAATAAAGCTCTATTCATTGCTATTGTATATTCCTTCCACAGTGGTCTTGACACATATTTACATATATGCTGTATATAGGTTAATTTACATATGTATATGTGATGAGTATGTCATATCCTGTACAGCTAAGGGGATCTACAGGAAAAGGGAGATCACAACCCCAACATCTACAAATCACATGGAGCAATCTATTTCTGGTAATGTTTGAATCTAAGTCACACTTGCACTGTTGTGATTGTCACTAAGAGTACAGATGTTTTCTTAACCATGCTTTAAAACGGGATCGGACAATCATGAGTTCAAAAGGAACCTATAGCAATCCCTTTCCATTGTCACCACTGCTAAACCATCTGAATGTAATTTGTATAGGCATGATGGGTATACTATGCATAATTTCTCAATCACTATATTGTCACTTTTTTATATGTTACAAGCATTGTTTTTTACAACATTCATATTGATTTAAAAGTACAGTTTCTGTATTGCTGTGCTCTGAAAACAAGATGAAGATTATTGTTTCTATTAGATGGACTTATATCTATAAAGAGGGTTAACCAACCCTGCAACTGTCAACAGTTTGTCACAGAAAGGGTTAATTGACCCTTTCCACTTTACCCAGATAGTCACAGTCCAGAAGCAGGCCTGTGACTTATGTTGGTGGGTGCAAGTGTTTACAAAACGCTCTCTCTTCTGTATTAGACCCAGGAAAATGCCCAAAACTCCTCTTTAATGCAACCCACACTAATCTATCTCTGCTGCCACCACCTTAGTATTATTATATTGAAATTCCTAAGGAAAACACAGACTAATAGATTAAAATCTCATAGCCACAATTTGGCAAAAAGCAATCTAAAAATAACAATACTGTTATAAATAGTCTCTTCAGCAATGTGGTTCAAATAATAGACAAAGGCAAAAACTTAATAAAGGAATATTGTCACAACCCGTATGCGAATCTGAGGAGTACAAAATTAATTTCAGTATCAATGGTAAGACCTCAATTGCCGAGACAAAATAAAATCTAAATTAATGTAGCAGAAAGTTACTGAAGAATACAATGAGAGGTTGTATCTTCATTTGTAACACCAAGCTGTGATTTCTATATTGGTGGTGTAAATAGGATTACCCTATAGCTGCCACATGTGCAGAGAAGTGCACTGAGGGAATGCAGCAGGGAAATCGGTTTACACCCCAGAGGTCAGATAAGGCATATAGGGCAGAACAAAAATAAAATATGAAGCACAAACTTCTATAAAAAATAATCAATTGTTAGTGCAAGGAATATAAGCAGATGAGGTGTAAGTGAACCTATTAAAAATAAAGTCTTATAGAAAAATATGAAGATTGTATATTGTCCAAATATCATAAAATCTCAATAGGAGTGGAATTTAGGTGTAGGATTCCACAGCAAAATAATTATGAAGTATAGGGCTTACCGGAGACCAATTCGTTTGAGAGAGCTGTGCGATACAAAGTGTGGTTAAAGAGCGCTGTGTCAGTCCGACTGTGCTGAAGTTGGCGTGTGACGTCACAGCCGCGTGGCTTGGATGAGCGTGGTTGTATCCCAGCTGACTGCCGATGCAGTGTAATCCGGAGCAGAGAAAATACAGAGCAGTAGAGATGACAAAGTGTTAGAGAGCGCTGTGGATTAATAGCAGAATGTAATTTTACCAGATGCTGAATTGTAGGAATGTGAACAGCGTTCACTTTGGCAGTTTGTGATCTTGGTCGCGTGGATCCGTCTGTTGAAAACTCAGTACAGAGCAGGAGTTGGCTTGTAGTGTATCAGAGGTATAACTTCAATACTAAGCAATTTGTGAAGTGGGAGGCAACCTTAAATAGGGTGGAGAGGATAAGGTGAGCAGAAAATTAAAGGAACAGTGATTACTGACAGGTAGTATGAGAGGAATCCCTGACAGAATCCCCCATCTAATGAGCAACTCCCGGGGCTCATGGTCCAGGGCGGTCAGGGTTTCTTTGATGGAAACTGGAAACCAGACGCGGTGCTGAAATGTTGCTGGCAGGTTCCCAAGAGTCTTCCTCCTTGGAGTAGCCCTTCCAGCTGATGAGGTATTGTAGAGCTCCTCGGTACAGGCGGGAGTCGAGAATAGATCTTATTTCATACTCGACATTTGGATCAATGGTAACGGTTGGAGTAGACCGTTGATTTGAGATGCGTCTAACCTCCCTATAGGGTTTTAATAGGGAGACGTGAAATGTTGGGTGAATCTTTAATGTGTCAGGTAACTTGAGGCGGACAGCATTTGGATTGATCACTTTCTCAACTGGATATGGTCCAACGAAAAGAGGGGAGAGTTTTCTGGATGGAGTATTCATTCTCAAGTTTTTTGTAGAGAGCCATACTAAGTCGCCTATTTGGTAGACTGGAGGAGTTCTTCTGTGTTTGTCATAGTAATGTTTTTGTATGTCTTTGGCCCGTTTTATGGAGGATTCGATAGAACTGAAGTTAGAGGAGATGGAGTCAGACAATTCCGAGATGCTGGGAGAGAGGGACTGAGAAGTAGGTAACAACTGGAAAGAAGGGTGAAAACCATAATTTGCAAAGAACGGGGTTTGATTGGTAGTGGAATGTAACGTATTATTATAACAGAATTCTGCATAAGGTAAAAGTTCAGACCAATGGTCTTGTTGTGTAGAACAGAATGCTCTCAAGAATTGCTCAAGCCACTGATTACATCTTTCCGTCTGTCCATTTGTTTGTGGATGATACGCAGTGGTAAGTCTTCTGTCGATGTTGAATATTTTACAGAATTGCGACCACAACTTGCTGGAGAATTGTGTGCCCCGATCGGAAAGGATAGTAGTGGGTATACCATGGTATTTGATAACATTGGAAATAAGTAAACGGATAGTCTCCATAGCAGTAGGTAGTTTGTTATATGGAATAAAATGACACATTTTTGTGAACAAATCCACAACAACAAGAATGGTGGTATTTTTTGAGGAAAGAGGCAGGTCAACAATAAAATCAAGTGCAATGTCGGACCATGGCCTCTTTGGTGTAGGTAGAGAAAGTAGCAAGCCATAGGGGGGCTGTTTTTCCTTTTTTGAAACTATACATGTACCACAAGACTGAACATGGTTTTTTATGTCAGTGGTTATGTGAGGCCACCAATAGTTTCTGTTAACTAATTCTAAAGTCTTGGTAATCCCTGGATGCCCAGCGAGTAGAGAGTCATGTACAGAGTGGAGGAGAGTAGATCTGAGAGTAGGTGGGATGTATAATTTAGAGTTATAGTAGTAGCAGCCGTCAGGTTTGATAGTAAGATCAAGCTCCGCCTTTGTTTGATCCTTTCTTTGTTCGATTTTTAGGATAGGCAGGGAGTCAGTGGTGAAACAGAGAAAATTTTGAGGTGGGATAAGAGATTGTTGAAGGGATGGTGAAGGTTTGTCCACTGGCATACGTGAGAGGGCATCCGCCTTCTGATTTTTTCCAGATGGACGAAAAGTAATTAGGTAATTAAACCTTGATAGGAATAGATTCCAGCGGACTTGTCTAGCAGATAAGGTCCTAGTAGACTTTAGGTACTGTAAGTTCCTATGGTCGGTATAGATTAGAATAGGAATAGGAGTCCCTTCCAACAGGTGTCGCCAATGTTCCAAAGATAGCTTTATAGCGAGTAACTCTTTATCCCCGATGGGATAATTTTGTTCAGCCAAATTCAGGGTTCGTGAGTAGTAGGCGACAGGGTGTAGGGGTTTTTTCAAATCTTCCCTCTGAGACAAGATTGCGCCTACTGCATAGTTGGATGCATCGACTTCCAGAACGAATTGGTATTTTGGGTCAGGGAACCGGAGGATGGGAGCAGTGGTAAATTTTTCCTTGAGGAAATCAAATGCTTTTTGAGCATCAGAGGACCATTTGAAAGTTCTATTGGATTTTGTTAATGAAGTAAGTGGAACTGTGAGCTTGGAGAAATTTTTTATAAACTTTCGATAAAAGTTCGCAAATCCCATAAAACTTTGTACCTGTTTTTTGGTTTTAGGGATGGGCCACTGTAGAATTGTATTGATTTTGTTGTCCTCCATACGAATGCCTGCTGGGGAAATTTCGTAACCTAGAAATGAAATAGACTGCGAATTGAATATACATTTTTCAGCCTTTGCGTATAGATGGTTACTTCTAAGTCTGGAGAGAACTTGTTTAACATGAGTGATGTGTTCAGGTAAGGACTTGGAGTATACTAGTATATCATCCAGGTAGATGACAATGTAAACATCCAGGATATCTCTGAACACGTCGTTGATAAGATGTTGAAAAGTAGCAGGGGCATTACATAACCCAAATGGCATGACGACGTATTCGAACAATCCGTAACGAGTTCGAAACGCCGTCAACCATTCATCCCCAGATCTTATTCGGATTAGGTTGTAAGCCCCCCTTAGGTCTAATTTAGTGAAGTATTTGGCCCCTTCAAGTCTCTCTATGAGCTCCGGAATCAACGGTAAAGGGTACCTATTTTTTATGGTAATCTGATTCAATTTTCTATAGTCGATTATGGGTCTTAGTGAACCGTCTTTATTTTTCACGAAAAATATCCCCGCACCTGCGGGAGAAGTAGAGGGGCGAATGAAGCCCTTTTTTAGATTTTCATGGATATAAGTTTTTAGATGCAGGAGTTCGGGGTTCGACAGAGGGAATATATGCCCACAGGGTATTTCAGATCCTGGAATGATATCAATGGGACAATCGTATTTTCGATGAGGGGGTAGGTTTTCACTTTCTGTCTTACTAAAAACATCAATGTACTCTTTGTATACATCAGGTACAAGATTTTCAGGTGAGACTTCGGTTGTCTGTAGGACAGTGACCGGAAAACAATTGTTAATACAGTGAGGAGAAGAGAAGGTCAGTGAGTTGTTAGACCAGTTTATAGTTGGATTGTGAGTTTTAAGCCATTGAATACCCAGAACCACAGGGGAGACAGGTGAACAGATTACATCAAAAGTAATAAACTCTCTATGGTGGTCAGTGGTACTCACCAGGAGGGGTACGGTTTCATAGACCACAGGACCAGTGGTGATTTCTCTACCATCTATCCCCCTAAGAAAAACAGGAGACTTTTTCTGAGTTAGTGGTATTTTATTTACAGTGACATATTCCTTATCTATGTATGAGGCAGTGGCTCCGGAATCAACTATCGCGGATGCGCTGGCCCGCTGTTGTTCCCACTGTAAGAGAAGAGACAGTGTTAAATAAGAATGAGTTTGTACCTGGGTAGTACAACAAAAAGGCTGGTATGAAATCTTACCCTTATTCTGTCTGAGAAGGGATGGACAATCTTTTACTGTGTGATCGTCAGAGGCACAGTATAGACAAAGATTTAGGTTGCGTCGTCTGAGCTTTTCTTGGGGAGAGAGAGGACCTTTTACGAATCCTATGTCCATAGGTTCGGGCAAGCTTTTAGTAGAGGAAGTAGTATGTGAGGTAGTGACTTGTTTTTTGTAAAAGAAATCATGTGAAGACCTCTCTTGCTGCCTTTCTCTGAGGCGTCTGTCTATGGTGATGGACAGGGTCATCAAATCTTCGAGTGTAGGGGGTAGATCTATTCGTGAAAGTTCATCTTTAATAGCGTCAGACAGACCCAATCTAAACTGGTTCCGCAATGATAAGTTGTTCCACTGTGAATCTTTTGCCCATTTCTTGAATTCGGTGATGTAGTCTTCTACAACCCTCTTTTTTTGTTTCAACCCTCTCATGGCTGTTTCTGCCGTAATCTGTTTGTATGGGTCTTCATACAACTGACCCATAGCTGTGAAGAAATTCTCTAATGAGTTTAAGATTTCTTCGTTGTTCTCAAAAAATGTGTTCGCCCAAGTACGGGGTTCACCTCTTAAGTATGATATCGTAGTAAGAACCCTCACCCTATCAGTAGGATAGGTATGGGGTTTTAATGCAAACATGAGCAAGCATGCGTTTTTGAATTCTCTATACTGGGATCTATCCCCATGGAATTTCTCTGGGGGACTAACTTGGGGCTCAGTGCCAGGAATTCTTTTGTCAACCACATCCCTAATATAAGCTTTTATAGTCTCATTCTCTGTTTTGAGGGAATTGAGACCATCAGTTAATAGATCAACCCTTTGTTGAAGGGTAATTATGTGTGGGTTAGTCTCAGCTGGGTCCATATTACTTTAGGGCTTAGTATTCTGTCACAACCCGTATGCGAATCTGAGGAGTACAAAATTAATTTCAGTATCAATGGTAAGACCTCAATTGCCGAGACAAAATAAAATCTAAATTAATGTAGCAGAAAGTTACTGAAGAATACAATGAGAGGTTGTATCTTCATTTGTAACACCAAGCTGTGATTTCTATATTGGTGGTGTAAATAGGATTACCCTATAGCTGCCACATGTGCAGAGAAGTGCACTGAGGGAATGCAGCAGGGAAATCGGTTTACACCCCAGAGGTCAGATAAGGCATATAGGGCAGAACAAAAATAAAATATGAAGCACAAACTTCTATAAAAAATAATCAATTGTTAGTGCAAGGAATATAAGCAGATGAGGTGTAAGTGAACCTATTAAAAATAAAGTCTTATAGAAAAATATGAAGATTGTATATTGTCCAAATATCATAAAATCTCAATAGGAGTGGAATTTAGGTGTAGGATTCCACAGCAAAATAATTATGAAGTATAGGGCTTACCGGAGACCAATTCGTTTGAGAGAGCTGTGCGATACAAAGTGTGGTTAAAGAGCGCTGTGTCAGTCCGACTGTGTTGAAGTTGGCGTGTGACGTCACAGCCGCGTGGCTTGGATGAGCGTGGTTGTATCCCAGCTGACTGCCGATGCAGTGTAATCCGGAGCAGAGAAAATACAGAGCAGTAGAGATGACAAAGTGTTAGAGAGCGCTGTGGATTAATAGCAGAATGTAATTTTACCAGATGCTGAATCGTAGGAATGTGAACAGCGTTCACTTTGGCAGTTTGTGATCTTGGTCGCGTGGATCCGTCTGTTGAAAACTCAGTACAGAGCAGGAGTTGGCTTGTAGTGTATCAGAGGTATAACTTCAATACTAAGCAATTTGTGAAGTGGGAGGCAACCTTAAATAGGGTGGAGAGGATAAGGTGAGCAGAAAATTAAAGGAACAGTGATTACTGACAGGTAGTATGAGAGGAATCCCTGACAAATATTTAATATGAACAAAAATGGTCACAGTGCATTTATATTAAAATGAATTAACAAACACAAGTATATAATGCAAGCAAGCAGTAGCAACTCTATAGGGGTGTTATGCATTCCATTTTTTTTCTTTAAACACACATTAAGTTATCTAAAATTGCATACATGGGATTTTAGCTTGATCAGTGAGTATGCTGAAATAATGATTAGGGGATCATGGCTGTCCTCTGCACTACAGTAGAGTTGCCATTGCTTCGCTATATATTCAATACCCTGAAGATACAATGGTCAATTTTTTGTTGGGGTGATACAAGAGATATTGGAGGATCTAGACTCACTGCTTAGTCATAAAAATTGCATACAAAGAGAGAAGCGCTCTACCAGGAACGAACAACAGCTCAGTGGCTTGTTCTATGGCGATTTACCACCCGGAAGCAGCCTCTTTTAGACCAGTGTGCTTTTCACAGAAGAAAACTTTCCTGAAGTATATCAGTCTGATCCTGCCAAGTAAGATCAGTCCAGCCCCGAAATACCAGGCAATTCTCCTCTGAACAAGGAACATGACAACCCCAGACGATCGTTTCGGCCTCCTATGGGCCTCGTCAGTGAGGTGCAGCCACATTCCTCTAAGCACACTGGGCAAGGAGTCCACGTCTGGTTTCCCCCATCACCCATAGGGAGACTTCCCCAGGGTCATAATAATTTGCATACAAAGAGAGAAGCGCTCTACCAGGAACGAACAACAGCTCAGTGGCTTGTTCTATGGCGATTTACCACCCGGAAGCAGCCTCTTTTAGACCAGTGTGCTTTTCACAGAAGAAAACTTTCCTGAAGTATATCAGTCTGATCCTGCCAAGTAAGGTCAGTCCAGCCCCGAAATACCAGGCAATTATCCTCTGAACAAGGAACATGACAACCCCAGACGATCGTTTCGGCCTCCTATTGGCCTCGTTAGTGAGGTGCAGCCACATTCCTCTAAGCACACTGGGCAAGGAGTCCACGTCTGGTTTCCCCCATCACCCATAGGGAGACTTCCCCAGGGTCATAATAATTTGCATACAAAGAGAGAAGCGCTCTACCAGGAACGAACAACAGCTCAGTGGCTTGTTCTATGGCGATTTACCACCCGGAAGCAGCCTCTTTTAGACCAGTGTGCTTTTCACAGAAGAAAACTTTCCTGAAGTATATCAGTCTGATCCTGCCAAGTAAGGTCAGTCCAGCCCCGAAATACCAGGCAATTCTCCTCTGAACAAGGAACATGACAACCCCAGACAATCGTTTCGGCCTCCTATGGGCCTCGTCAGTGAGGTGCAGCCACATTCCTCTAAGCACACTGGGCAAGGAGTCCACGTCTGGTTTCCCCCATCACCCATAGGGAGACTTCCCCAGGGTCATAATAATTTGCATACAAAGAGAGAAGCGCTCTACCAGGAACGAACAACAGCTCAGTGGCTTGTTCTATGGCGATTTATCACCCGGAAGCAGCCTCTTTTAGACCAGTGTGCTTTTCACAGAAGAAAACTTTCCTGAAGTATATCAGTCTGATCCTGCCAAGTAAGGTCAGTCCAGCCCCGAAATACCAGGCAATTATCCTCTGAACAAGGAACATGACAACCCCAGACGATCGTTTCGGCCTCCTATGGGCCTCGTCAGTGAGGTGCAGCCACATTCCTCTAAGCACTCTAAGTCATAAAAATTGGCCTGTCATAAAGCAGATCAATTAAATTTAAAGAACTGTAAGAATTTACCCAATGAAGAAAAACCAGTAAAAATTGTCAGTACTTACAAAAAGAGGTGTTAAGTGAAAAATCTTTCAGGCAATGCACCAGTAATATATACTTACACATTAACAACAAAAAACTGCATAATATCGTGGTAAATAAAACTCCAGGTTCAGATGGATTACACCCAAGAGTTCTTAAGGAACTTAGTCCTGTCACAGCCAATCCTCTGCTTTTAATTTTTCAAGACTATGTATCCTTATGCATAGTACCTCACTTTTTAAAGATGAAAATAGGGTTGATCTCAAAAGCTATAGACCAATTTACCTGATGTCGATAGTGGGGAAGATACTGGATTGTTAGGAACTATATTCAAGAGTATTGTCGGGAAAACAAGATTATAAATTCAAATCAGCATTGTTTTATGAGTAATAGATCATATCAAACTAAGCTTATAAGATTCAATGAGATTCTATATAAAGATGAATCAGTTGATTAGGTCTACTTGGATTTTGCAAAGGCTTATGATACAATGCCACATGTTAAACTATTGCACAAAAATAAGGGACTGGGAAAAGCTCAAAATGTTAGCTCATGAATAAATAACTGAATAAAAGACAGGGAGCAACATTTATTGTAAATGGATCATACTCTGATTGGACAAAAGTAATTAACAGATTCCCCAAGGATTGGTACCGTGTTCTTTTAAATATTTTTATAAATGACTTGAGGAACAATTATCTAAGTTGTTTAAGGTGATTAGGTCAGTACAGGGTGTAATTGGTTTTCAAGGGGATTTAGAAAAATTGGTGGGATGGACTGGCAAATGACAAATTAGATTAAATACTGGTAAATGTAAGGTTCTATATTTTGGAAGTAAAAATATGCAATCTAACCATTATTTAAATGGGACTGGATTTAGCAAAATAAAGGAGTAAAAGGATTTAGGTGTGTATTAAAAGAGGCATAGGGCTCCATTTAACAAAGGTCAGATGTACCTGTTTGTAGGATTTAGTTGCTTATGCAATGCCATCCCCTGCTAGCTGGCAACCTATCGGCCACAAACAGGGGCTGTCAATCATCCAGATTCGGATCAGATTAAGATTATTTTACTTCACTTTAGGTGGCTGAAAGGTTAAGCAGAAGCGGTCTTAAGACTGTTACTAATTAACTAGCGTTACAGGTAAGCCTGAAATCCTGGGGTCCTAAAGCTGCTTTTGAAGCTTGATAAATGGGGCCCATAGATGGAAGGGAAGAAAACATCATTCTGTCCCTATATAAATCCCTAGTAAGACTTTACCTTGAGTATGGAGTGCAGTTCTGGGGACCAATTTTAAAAATGGACTTTGAAGAATTAGAGTTCAGAGAAGGGATTTAAATTTTGAAAGAGGTAAGACATATTGTTTATGTTTACTCTTAAAAAAGGAGCTTGAGAGGTAATATTATTGATTTATATACATATAATAAAGGCCCATATACAGAGTTGACAGAAGAACTGTTTATTCCAAGGCAGTTGTTTGTGATAAATCCCAATTTAAGGCTAGAAAAAAGGAGATTTAATCTCCAGCAATGTAAAAATGATACAAGCAAGCAAATTATGGAAAACGTTTACCTAAGGAGGTTGTGACAGCCAATACTTTGGATAAATTTAAAAATGTCTTAGATACGTTTCTGGCTAAAAACAGAATTCAGGGGTATAATTGCTTGTGCTAAATGTGTAGGATTTCTAATTGTTTAATTTTAGTTCAATTGGCATCTTCTTTATTGTAAATTAGGTAGGATCTAAATTGGTTGAACTCGATGGAATTCTGTATTCTTTCCACCTCATCTACTATGTTATAGAATTCTATGACATTAGTAAGGCAATCAATAGGAGAGGAAGAACCAGCCACAACAGCTTCAGTAGGGAATCAGAATTAGTGGGAGAAGTACCGATGAGACAATGACACAGTATGGATCCAGGGAAGAACCTAAGGGAAAAAAGCTCATTAATAGGAAGTAATATCTGGACCAGTGGACCAGATAACTCTAAAACCTTGTTTTGGTATTTCAGAATAGGTAGTAAGGAAAATAAGTCTAAGTCAAAAGGGTCAAGGTGGTTATGTGGATCAAATAATCAGGACAATTCTTAAGATTGAACATTGTCATGCGAAAAAAAAGATTTTCTTTACCTTGTTAAGGTTGGGAAGGAATTTCTGTGCTGCTTATAAGTAGTGCCCAGTTGCTGGACCAATTTCCTACATAAGAAAACTAGTTCCCTTAACATGCTCCTATTGTTATTTGACATATTCATACACTCAGAACAGACCTTGCCATGGTCAACCAAAGAAGTTGGGTGCACGTGCTCAGCATCATATCCAGAGGTTGTCTTTGGAAAATTGACGTATGAGTGCTGCCAGCATTGCTGCAGAGATTGAAGAGGTGGGGTTCAACCTGTTAGTGCTCAGACCATATGTTGCACACTGCATCAAATTGGTCTGCATGGCTGTCGTCCCAGAAGGAAGCCTCTTCTAAAGAGGATTTACAATAAAGCCCGTAAACAGTTTGCTGAAGACAAGCAGACTAAAGAACATGGATTACTGGAACCATGTCCTGAGGTCCAATGAAACCAAGATAAACTTATTTGGATCAGATAGTGTCAAGCGTGTGTGGCGACAACCAGGTGAGGAGTACAAAGACAAGTGTGTCTTGCCCACAGTCAAGCATAATGGTAGGAGTGTCATTGTCTGGGCCTGCATGAGTTCTGCCGGCACTGGGGAGCTACAGTTCATTGAGGGAACCATGAATGCCAACATGTACTGTGACATACTGAAGCAGAGCATGACCCCTCCCTTCAGAGACTGGGCCGCAGGGCAGTATTCTAACATGATAACAACCCCAAACACACCTCCAAGACGACCACTGCCTTTCAAAAGAAGCTGAGGTTAAAGGTGATGGACTGGCCAAGCATGTCTTCAGACCTAAACCCTATTGAGCATCTGTGGGGCATCCTCAAACGGAAGGTGGGGGAGCGCAAGTTCTCTAATATCCACCAGCTCTGGGATGTCTTCATGGAGGAGTGGAAGAGGACTCCAGTTGCAACCTGTGAAGCTCTGGTGAACTCCATGCTCAAGAGGGTTAAGGCAGTGCTGGAAAATAATGGCGGCCACACAAAATATTGATCCTTTGGGCCCAATTTGGACATTTCCACTTAGGGTGTACTCACTTTTGTTGCCAACGGGTTAGACATGAATGGCTGTGTGTTGAGTTATTTTGAGGGGACAGCAAATTTACACTGTTATACAGGCTGTACACTCACTACTTTACATTGTAGCAAAGTATAATTTTTCAGTGTTGTCACATGAAAAGATATAATAAAATATTTACAAAAATGTGAGGGGTGTACTCACTTTTGTGAAATACTGTATGTATATAAGCATATACATATTTATTTACAGGAATAACACAGTTATGAATAACTACAAGACACATTATTTGGGGGGCAATATGGGCACATTTTGAAAATTAACCAAAAATCTGATCTCTGGTCTGTGGTGACATTTTATCACTGGAATATTAAAATATAGCTCAGAGATTTTATACCTAGCAATTCACATAGCTGGTTTTAAAATTGAATATTTAAGTAGTTCTTTGGCCTAGTGTCTGTCTAAGTAGGACACTCCCAATAGCCTTTGAGTGGCATTTGATAATCCGCTCCCTATTGAATTGGGGTATAAAAAACTGGAACACCAAAACCTCTCTCTCTTTTTATTATCCTGTTCCTGCTGGAAAGATGGCTGATGTTGGGACACACTGGAGAATGTGGCTAAGTACTAGTATACTACTTGGATAAAATTCTGTGATTATCTTAGCAGTGTTGTACAAATTGGGGTTGGTAGAGATGCCCTGTATTAATTATTTGGACTGTTTTGCTGTAAAATAAATGTGTATATATACCTGTAAATATTTCTCTTATTATTAACAATTAACATATATTGATTCCTATGGTCAACTACTTCATATAACAAGTCATACGGTATGGCTTTACTGCAATCGTTATGGACTATACAACAACAATCCATACTGCACTCACCTTTAAACCACCGTCCTCCCACATCGCAACTACTAAGATAAACCTATTAACCCCTAAACCACCCCACCCCCCAAATTCTGACTACTAAAATAAACATATTAACCCCTAAACCGCCTTCCCCCCACATTGCAACTACCTAAATTAATTTATTAACCACTAAACCTAACACCCCCTAAATTTAAATTAAAGTTACAATACACTAACTACCCTAAAATAAAATAAAAATTACCTGTGAAAAAAATATAAAACCTAAGCTTAAACTACAAAAAAAAACTAACATCCATTTTTTCTCCGTTGATCTCTATAGGGGAATACGTGCATGAGCACGCCAAGTCGGAACTTGGTTTTTGTGCAATATGCGGCTTACCGCAGCATACCGCATGACAAAAGAAAGTTTTATGGTAACTTGTAATGGCGGCTCTATGAAAATAGTGGTACAGCCCCATTTTGCACAGTGTGTACGCAACGGGTTCACCGCACAACTTTTAATCTAGGTTAAAAAACGCAGAACACAAATCTGTCTGTCTTGCAATAAAATCACCTTACCTGTTGATATATTATATATTTCTTGCTTGACCAGCAGCATTTCTAAGCTTTGCTTACACTGGACTTCCAAGTAAAAAAAATATGACAATATAGGGTGAAATCTTTGGACATGTTATATATAGATGAAATGATACAGCTGCTCCAGTGATTTCATGTCTGCTACTTTACTTGCATTTTCATGGTTAGC
This sequence comes from Bombina bombina, assembly GCF_027579735.1. Taxonomy (NCBI): domain Eukaryota; kingdom Metazoa; phylum Chordata; class Amphibia; order Anura; family Bombinatoridae; genus Bombina; species Bombina bombina. The sequence continues at coordinate 178,030,436 of NC_069506.1, read as the reverse complement.
CACTAGATGTCAAATTTCATTTACAAATCAATCAACATTTTAGGTAGAAGTAAAATGTAAATAGTTTATTCTCCAATTTAAAAGGATGTAAATTTGGAAAAAGAAAATTCTTTGGTGCATTAGATCATTTTTATATTACTTTAATCCTTGCCTGCACCTATTAGTATTAGTCTGTACACAGTACCCAACACATCTAACAATTCTGTAGTGTGTATGTGTTGTGTGTGTATAGTCTATATGTCTATATGTAACTCCAGGCCCAGGGGTACTTGAGAGTTAAAGGGACAGTAAACAATTTGTAATTACAAAACATTTGTGTTGTCTAGCTATATAATAACATAACAGCTAAATCTTAAAGGGACATTGTACACTAGATTTTTCTTTGCATAAATGCTTTGTAGATGATCCATCTAGCTTCCTCCTGTTTGTGTAAAGGGTCTTTTCATATGGGGGGGGGGGGGGTGTCTGATCATTTAAGTGGGTTTCCCAGCCTAACCTTTTCAACAGTGCTAAACTGAGAGCTTCTAAGTACATTTTTAAAAGGTTTTATACTGGATTTTTACATCATTATCTGTGCATCTTATTCTTTATAGAAGTGTCTATTACATGCAGTTATATGAAAATTGGTGTATACTGTCCCTTTAACAGTTTAAAACAAATTAACACCTTTATTTACTATTATTTTTAAATATCCAAACTCCACCCACCATTTCCTTATTAGGAGGAGCCAATCTGTTTTGCAGTTATCAGATATAGCCAACTCTATTGATCTGGTATTCTCCTATCTCTGCTCTCTCACTGATGTTGCCTGTCGACCATTTCCCATCTCTGGCCACCATCTGCTCACCTTTAATCCCAATATAGATGCTAAACCTACTTCCCCCTCTTGCCCCCGCACCAGTAGAAATCTGCACACTGTGGACCCTCCCCAACTCTCCAATCTTATTTTTTTTTTTTTTTTTTACGTTTTAAAGAATTTTTATTGGTAGAAATAAAGGAAATATACAGGGAACAAGGAGACGCAGCTCCAATCCGACAATATCAAGTGTACAATAATGACAAGTGGGGGTCTGCGTCAGAAAAATAAATTAAAAAACAAAAAACAAAAATAGAAACATAATTTCAACACTTACAGAGTACTATGAGCAGATATGACCTGTCGAGCCTTGATTCATGGCTGACAAGTCTGAGATCAGAGGGGGGGGGGCTGAAGGGCTGGTCGTACACCAGATTCTCTAAGAGGGAGAAGGGAGGAAGTTGAAAAGGAGGTACGGAAGTAGGGGAAGGGGAAGTGGTATGAGGAAGAGTGTGAGGAGGGGATTGTGGACCATCAATCGAAGGATGTGTTTATGTTAGGTAGTCTATAGTCGTAAGGGGGATATGGGCGTGGGGCTAAGTGTCTTGGGCAGTTACGTTAGGTCTCCAGTCTGTGTTTTGAGACTCCTTCCAGTCAGCCCAAATCATTTCAAACAGGTCAGATTTATTTAATTTATAGAAAATATCTTTTTCCATTGTATAAATGTATGCCATATTATTACAGATCATTGCCCAACTTGGGGCTCGTTCTTCTTCCAGGAGCATGCAACAGAGTACTTTACAGTCATGAAAAAGTAAATGCAGAGATACGCATGGTTTTTAGGTAGTGAATGGAGATTTAAATGAAGGAGGGCTGAGTCAGTTAGCCTGGGAAGCCTAATACCCATGCCCTGTAGGACTGAAAAGCATTTTAACCATAGAGGCTGGATCGCGGGACACTCCCACCATATGTGTAGTGCGTTACCCCTAAGACCACAATTTCTCCAACACTTGGGGGACACCTCCGGAAATATTTTCGCCAACCTAGTGGGTACATAGTACCAATGAGTGAGGAGTTTGAAATAAGTTTCATAAAACGTAGTGCAATGTATAGCTTTCTGGGTCAGGGAAAAAGCTCATTCCCACTCCTCCGGGGAGGCGTGCTTACCTATTAGCATCTCCCATTGGGTAAGATGGGAAGGAGTCTCCGGGTCTTGGGATCCCCCAAGTAACTTATAATGGACTGAGAGAGGCCTACTCAGCCTATCCCTTCTTGTCCAGATGGACTCCCAGAGAGTCAAAGGTCTGTCTAGGGTAGGATTAAAACCCCAACTGCTTAAAAAACTCTTGATCCTCTGGTATTCAAAAGATAGATACTGTGGTACCTGGGTCTCGGCACCGATCTGTGTTAATGGTTTGAAAGAGTTTCGAGGGGACGTGGACCAGAGGTCCGCTATATTGTTAATACCTAGTTGAATCCATTTGTTAGGGTGAGAGTCTTGGAGGCCCGATAAGAGACCTGCCATGGAAGCGACTGGGGAGGGGTGCGGGGCCACGTGGGGGTAATGTCGTATTCTGTCCCAAAAGCTGAGGCATTCACGTACCACTGGGTTGGTTAAGGCAAGCTCTCTACGGCAATGTGGCGGGGTCCAAATTAAGTCCCTTAAGGCAATTTGATAGGGCAGCGAAGCCTGTTCAATGGATTTCCATTTGGCATCCGATGACTTTACCCCCCATTGAGACACATGGGTAAGCATTGCACCCTCGTAATACCGTATCACAGAGGGTGAGGCTATGCCTCCTAGAGATTTGGGAAGTTGAAGTACTCTATGTGCGACTCTAGGGGGTTTATCCAACCAGATAAATTTGGTAAACCCACTTTGGAACTGAAGGAGCAGATGCCTCGGTATTTTAATAGGCAGGCAGCGGAAGAGGTATCTCAGCTTGGGGAGGAAGGACATTTTCAACGCCGTGATCCTACCTAACCAGGAAACATGCTGGAGATTCCAGTCCTTCTGCAGAGAGCGGAGGGAAGTTAAGAGAGGGAGATAGTTGTCCTTTATTATTTGGGGAAAGTTACTAGAGATCCTGACACCTAAGTGTAGGACAGAGTGTTCTGTCCACTCAAATTTATAAGACTCAGCGAGAGGAGCTAATTGTGCCTTCGCAAATCCCTGCGTATACACTTGAGTTTTTGACAAATTCAGCTTATAGTAAGAATGGGCCCTGAAGGCGATGAGTATGTCGAGAAGCCTAGGAATCGCTTGATCAGGGTGTGATAGAAACAACGTTACATCGTCAGCGAAGAGTGCAATTTTATGCACAGTGCCCGACAAGGTGACTCCTTTTATTTGAGGATCAGTTCTGATCTGCTCAGCCAAGGGTTCTATGGAAAGGGCGAACAAGAGTGGCGAGAGGGGGCACCCCTGTCTGGTGCCATTTGTGATAGGGAAGAGAGAGGAGCGAAAGCCCAGACCACATACAGAGGCAGTAGGAGTGGAGTATAGGGCTTGGATGGCCGTTATAAAATCGGGGGGAAAATGAAATCTCTTAAGGACCGCCCAGAGGTAGTGCCATCTAACCCGGTCGAACGCCTTCTTGGCGTCAAGAGAGATGACCGCCAGCGGCCTACAAAGGCGTGAGGCAGAGGTGAGTATATTGAGAAGGCGTCTCGTGTTGTCCGGACCCTCTCGGAGGGGAACGAATCCCACCTGGTCCGAGTCGATAAGGGAAGGAAGTAACTTAGCAAGACGATTGGCGAGTATATTTGAGTAAAACTTGATGTCCGTATTTATCAAAGAGATAGGCCTGTAACTCGCACAAAGTGATGGGTCTTTGTCCGGTTTGAGGATGGTGACAATGCTGGCTTCTAAGAATTCACTCTTAAAGTGACCCTCTTCTCTAGCCAGATTATAGAATTTTAGAAGCAATGGGGCAAGTTCTTGAGCGTAAGCCTTGTAGAAATGCGCCGGGTAACCGTCAGGGCCCGGGGACTTAAAGGACTTTGCGTTCCTAATGACTCTCAAGACTTCTTGTAGAGAAAAGGGAGAGCTTAAAGCATCTCTTTGTTCAGAGGCGAGCATAGGGAGCGACATTGTCTTAAGGTAAGTTTCCAGAACCTACTGAGAGGAAGATCTAGTAGGCTCAGCAGTAGCTATGTTATAAAGCTTGGCGTAGTAATCGGCAAACGCCTTACCTATCTGGGACGGGATCTGGAGAAGAGAGCCTGAGGAACGTATGGAATGAATTCGAGAGGCCCCTAGTCTGTTCCTAATCTTGTTTGCCAATAGGGTATCAGCTTTGTTGCCTTTGCAGTAAAATAAGTGCTTAAGCTTGGTGAGGTTAAATTGAGTTCTGCGCAGTTCAAGCCTAGCAATGTGATCCTTAATCTCAATAATTTGAGATGTGGTCTCTGCTGTGACTGCGCCTCTGTTGCATGCCTCTAGATGTCGCAACTTAATGTGGGCTTGTGAGAGGGTGAGACCTGCCTTCTTTCTGAGATGTGCTTGTTTAGTGATAAGGAGGCCTCTAATGGTAGCTTTAGCTGCGCCCCAAAGTGTGTCGTCCCTAACCGTGAGATTGTCATTAGTTTGAATAAATGGGGCAATATTCTTGCGTAGTTCCTCTCTAAAGGGTATATCCTCTAAGATCTGGTGGGGCAATCTCCATTTTGGTCTAATGTGGGTAGTGTTTGAGGATATTATGTCGGCCTGTACTAGGTCATGGTCAGACCAGGCGCAAAGGGAGATTTTGGTTCTCTGAACTAAGTCTAGGGAGTCAGCTGTGGAGAAAATGTAGTCAAGCCTTGAGTATAGCTTATGGGGGTGCGAGAAGTGGGTGTAGTTGTAATCCTTGGGATGTAGGGCTCTCCATATATCATAGAGACCCGAGGCCGACATCATTTGTCTAAATCTGTGTGATAGATGTTTTGCTGGGGTGGGTGTTACGTCAAGAGAATTAGATCTATTGTCTAATAAATGGTCCCAGACCATGTTAAAGTCACCCGCTATGAGGACTCTCCCCTGTTGAACTTGGGAGAGAGCATGGAGAGTGTGTTTGAGATACACGGATACCAGGGTATAGGTGACATGGTTTAATTTACAGATAAGGATAATAAATCTAGCCTGAGGGTCTCTAATGACTTGAATATTTTCAAAGGCCAGACGCTTGTGCAACAGTATCGCTACTCCTCTGGCTTTTTTGGTGAAAGAAGCGGTTTCAATGTGGGTATATGACTTAGAGATGAGTCTAAGGGGTTCCCCGTCCAGCCAGTGGGTTTCCTGGAGGAATACCACATCCCGGTTGTGGTTTCAGCGTACTGAGCAGTAGACTACGTTTGTGGGGTGAGTTAAGGCCTCTAACATTGTGTGTCAAAAGCCTAATTGTGGACATAGCAGATAGGAGAAGTACAGAGATGGGTCTCTTGAGGGAGGCTTGGGCTGTGCTGTGGATCAAGGGAAGGGGGAAGTAAGAAGAAGGTTGGGGGGTATAGAGGGGGTGGAAGGGGGAAGTAAAGCACTAGTTAAAGCGCTCGAGAGTGTGGTGGAAATAGTCCATCTCTATGTGGGGGCGGAGCGAAGGAGAAAGTTAATCTAAGGTACACAAAGTTAGGGTCATCATAAATAACAACCCCGCTCTGCTGTAATTAGTTGCTGAAATATTAAGTAACATTGAGTTTGTACTGAGTAATTTGCTATATGGTAAGAATACAATAATCAACAGAATAAACTTAAACAAAACACATTCAATAGATGTTGCAAACATATAACCTAGAATCAAACAAACAGAAAGCCACTGGGTGGCTGTGAGTGGAGGTAAGATTCGCCCTGCATCACGGCTGTGAAGAACAAGTCTCCAAAGTTAAGAAACAGTTGTGGACTGAGGTAATTTTGCCCTTTTGGCTCTTTGATCATTGACAGTCCACTCCGGGGCTGAGGCCCGCAGCTTAGGGTAGGGAGGGTCCCTTTGGGGAGGCGGTTTCCGGCCTAAGGCCCCAATTAGTGAGAAGTGTTAGCCCCTGGCTCAGAGTTGTGGCCACATAATTTTGATTGTCTTTGGTGATTATAAGGCGTGTTGTGAATCCCCATCTATACTTAATGTTGTTCTTCCGCAAAGTGAGAGTGACAGATTGGTAATGGCGCCTCTGCTGTAAGGTGTGAGCCGAGAGGTCAGGTAGGAGTTGGATATCTTGGAATCTCTCGCTCAGAGTTGGTTTCTTGAAAGCTGCCTGCATCAGCCTGTCCTTATACAGAAAACTATGGAAGCACACTATTACATCCCATGGTTTATCTTGAGCCTTATTCCTAGAGCGCAGTGCCCTATGTGCCCACTCCATAGTGGCTGTCAGGCCCTCTGGGCTGCCAATCAAGGAGTGATACAGTTCTCTCAAAAAGTCTTGAAGGTCGGATGGCGCCACTGATTCCGGTATACCACGAAATCTGATGTTATTGCGCCTGGATCTGTCCTCGACCTCTGCTACCTTAAGTTCCAGTTGAGAAATTTGGTCGGCTAAACTCTCCAAATAGGCTAATAGATTAGATTGATCCACCACTACGTCGTCTTGTTTCCTTTCTAGGGCATCTACCCTTTCGCCAATCTCCGAGATCTCTTTTTTGAGCTCAGCTGAACTGCGCTGGATTTCCTGCGTGATGAATTTAGTTTGTGAGGCCAGCAGTTTCTTTAGAGACTTCTCTGTAATGTAGTGTTGTGATGCAGACGCAGATTGGACACTAGACTGAGACTCTTCATCCTGTGAGTCCGGATCACTCAACTCTCCTTGAGGTTCCATGTCTGGGCCCTTAGGTAACTGCGTGAAGTGGTCGTAGACTGTCTTTTTAGATTTAGATGCTGACTTAGGAGGCTTTCTGCCTAAGTGCGGCATATTGTTGCAAAGGTATAAAGACAAGGCACTCTGGACCTAGAAACTTAGATGTGTTTGCAAGGAGTTATATGTATTCTGCTGAAAAAAGAAGTAGGGTTAAAGAATCATAGCACGTATAAAGGCTAAAACATTACTCTAGAAAATGCAGAGCGGGGTTGATTACCTTAGAGATAGTAACACTCACATTTTAGACATGGGTACAAATATACAGCGACCTAATCCTGATCCCTCACCCCGGGGATACAGAGGATGCGATCCGTAGGAAGGGAGAGGGGAAGTGGTAGTGACCCACTCGGACAAGCCGAATGGGAGCGGGGAGGTGAGGGAGCAGCAACCAATGGTAATAAGGTCAGATAGACAAAGCAATAATGTGAGACAAATTAGGTGTATGTCAAACTAATACAGTAGCGGATCTAATACACAGAGCTTATTGCGGCACCTTTGTAAAAAAAAAAATGCTAAGACTAGGTGGGAGGTTAATATGAGCTCTATAGCGTCAAAAATCCTAGGCGGGATCTTGAACTGAGTTGTTCGCGCGGGTGTATTTTGAGAAATGACCTATAGGTGTAATTAGCACGAGAATTTTGTGACAACTATGCGCAGGACTAATATAAAGTGTGCACCTTAAAGCCTAAATGCGGGCAGTAAATACCAATATGGGGTTATTTAAATCTGGGCTTTGCTTTGGTGGTGGGGCCTTTTAATGTGTTATGTGTAAGTGCGAACTTGGCAAGACTTGTTTACTTGAGTGTGTGGCAAGGAGTGTGTATGTAATCTGATCGGGACTAGCAATGTGGCCTAGGTCTATACAAGAATAAAGCAGGATAAAAAAGCTCTTGCCTAATTCTACATCTAGATCCGTATCCTTCACATTAATATCAGAAATGGGGCCTGTGTATCAGAGTTAGATTATGTCAGTAATGAAGTGAAACTGATTTGTCAGTGTTATGAGATGATGTGCTAGCCTTGTGTGAAGTGTGCACCATAAACATATACCTGCAAGGAGGAAAATGCAGGTTAAGACAATTACACTACACCCTGTGCAAAAAATTCAGGGACACCTGAGCTGATGCAGCAGCTATGACACTAATTTAATGTTCAGTCCCAGCAATGTCCATACAACTGTTATTCTCAATGTATGGGGCCTGATAGGTGTTAGGTTCCCCGGCAATTTGGGGTAAGTTGCTGGGAGTTCCCGTCTACAACTGATCCTCAGTGAGCACAGTTATAAGTCCCATCTACAAGAGTGCCTCTGTGTGGTTTTCTGTGGTATGTGTGAGTTAGATCTCTATAGGAGGGGAGATCTGTACCAATTGCAGTGTGTATGATCGCTGGGGACTTAAAAGCTCTGCAGCATCTGCAGTGATCCTAGGCGTGGCGTGCAGGAATGAATCAAAATTATGTACCAGCCTATTGTAGACAGTCCCACTCTTTTTTTGACAGGTTGTAAAAGCCCTCAATAACCCTGTTCTGACCACTTTTCATGGGGCCTAGTAAAGATATTAAAGTAGTGGTGTTGTTTTGATGCTGCTGAGATTTGCTTGAACTTTACTTCCTACTTAAGTCCTTTCCCTATAGGGTTCAAACAGAAAGGTTATTCCCTGAGAATAAAAGGGCAGATCTTTCCTTTTGTTTTTATCTTCTGCCCCTCAGGTTGCTGTGCTGCAATGGGAAGGATTCGCTTAAGTGACAACAGCACAACCCACAGGCCGTTAGGAGCGAGTCTGTTTTGTAAAGCTGTGGGGAATAAAATATGCCAAGTCTGTTCCCTTATTTTGTCCCCCCTTGTTAATGCAACCTTGTGGTGGATGGGTGACCCCCTTTTACTTGTGGCCTAGAACTACCCCTTGCTAAGAGGCTAGATGGGATGCGGCCTGGCTAGTGACCGCAATGCGGTTCTGGGGTACTTGTGTTCTGGTCCCTGTTGGGGGAGAAGTGTTGTGTGTCGGCCCTTCAACTGCTCTCTTACCTCCCCTCTTCTGGTCCTGCTGGGGTGCGGCGGTGACCAGAGCAGATGTAGGTCACTGGCGGCTGGGGTGTGCTACCAAGGCGGTGTGTGACACAGGCCCCAAGATGGCGGAGGTTCGCGCCAATGGATGCGTGGCGCGGCTCCGCTTCAGATGTGTCCCTAAGGCCGCCTGCCCAACAAACCAAATCCGGCCACAGCCGGGACGATCTCCGACACCGGGTGTCAGAGTAGAGCCTTCCGCTGGAGATGATGTGGTCGCCGGGGGTGTCAGGTCTCGTCCTTGTCTCTGGTGTCCACGAGGTGATGAGCTGCTGCTGCACCGGAGCGGAGCCCCGACCCTCCGTGCAGCAGGGGTAAGTGGACCAGGAGAAAGCTTGAGAGCAGACCCGGACAGAGTAGTCAGCTGGGATGGGTGGTTAGCTCCTCCTCAGGCGGCAAAGCGGAGTGTGTGGGTAACGGCACCGCCGTCCTCGATAGTGGGCTCCGAAAAAGCCTCCTTCTTCCTCAGCCAGTCTTAGGGATCAGAGTAGGGTATAATCTGTAGTGCAGTCTAATAATTTTTTCCTGCAATTAGACACCTATTTTAAGGTTTAAAACCCCTTAGCTAAGGGAGAGGTCCTGCAGATCACGTCTCTCCAGTTAGGCGGTTAGCTCCGCCCACCTCCAACTCTCCAATCTTATTCATATACCCCTCTCCCACACTTCAACGATATCCTGCCCTGACCTTGCTATAACCCACTATAACAATACTCTCTCCGCTGCACTTGACACTCTCGCTCCGCCTCAACTTCGCAAATCCCCACGTCGTCAGCTCCAGCCCTGGCACTCCCAACCAACACGCTATCTACAAAAATGCTCACGCACTGCTGAACGTGCCTGGAGGAAATCCCGCTCTGAACCTGATTTCCTGCACTATAAGTTCACTCTTTACTCTTACACCTCTGCCCTTCGTTTAGTAAGCAAACATACTTCTCTTCTCTTATATCCACTCACTATTCAAACCCTAAAAGACTCTTCTCCATCTTCAACTCTCTCCTCTACCCACCTGCACCCCCCCCTCATCTGCATTTAGTGCTCAAGACCTTGCTGACTATTTTTTCAATAAAACACTTGCCATCCGAAGAAACATCCCAACACAAACCTGCAATCTCCCAACTTCACTCCCAGTCACCCCCTCTGCCACTCTCTGCACCCTCCTCCCAACCACTGATAGCGAAGTGGCTTCCCTTTTGTCTTCCTCTCACCTCACTACCTGCCCACTTGACCCTATTCCTTCACATCTAATTCCCCCTCTGTCTCCCACCCTCCTAACCCAATTCCTGTCCTCCAACTCATTGCTCGACCCCCTGCAATCTGGCTTCCATCCCCAACACTCAACTGAGACTGCCCTCACCAAGGTTACTAACGATCTCCTTTCTGCTAAAAACAAAGGCTACTACTCTATACTCATCTTACTGGACCTCTCTGCTGCTTTTGACACTGTTGAACATCCCCTTCTCCTACAGACTGTCAGCTCTCTTGGGGTCTGTGACACTGCCCTCTCCTGGATTCACTCTTATCTCTCTAACAGATCCTTCTCCATCTCTTCTGCTGGTGACTCCTCCTCTCTTTTGCCTCTGGCTGTTGGAGTTCCTCAAGGCTCTGTCCTGGGTCCTCTATTTTTCTTTATTTACACTTCTTCACTGGGTAAACTTATCAACAGCTATGGCTTCAGCTATCATCTCTATGCTGACGATATCCAGATCTACCTTTCCACCCCTGCACTCTCTCCTTCTGTCAATTCTCACATCAGCGACTGCTTATCTGGCATTTCCTCCTGAATGGCCTCTCACCACCTAAGTATAAACATGTCCAAGACCGAACTACTTCTAATTCCCCCCTCTAACTCTACTCCAGTTTCTAATTTTTCCATCACTGTTGGCGGCACCACTATCTCCCCATCACCCCAAGTCCGCTGCCTTGGAGTCACGCTTGACTCAAATCTGTCCTTCATTTCCCACATCCAATTGCTCTCTTCATCCTGCCGCAACCACCCACGCAATATCTCCAAAATTCGTCCGTTTCTATGTGCTGAAACTACTAAACAGCTAATTCACTCCCTGGTAATTTTCCCGACTTGACTACTGTAACAACTTACTAACTGGCCTCCCTCTCTCCCACCTCTCTCCCCTCCAATCCATCCTTAATGCATCTGCCAGACTAATCCACCTCTCTCAACGCTCTGTTTCTGCTGCACCTCTCTGTGAGTCCCTTCACTGGCTCCCCATTCACAACAGAGTTAAATTCAAAATTCTCACCCTGACCTACAAAGCCCTCACCAATGCTGCCCCACCCTACCTGTCCTCACTTATCAACAAAAACACTCCTGCCCACCCCCTAAGATCCAACAATGACCTGCTTCTTGCATCCTCTACCATCACCTCCTCTCATGCTAGACTACAGGACTTCTCTCGGGCGGAACCAACCCTCTGGAACACACTTCCTCGTGCTGTCAGACTTGCCCCTAACCTCTCCTCCTTTAAACGTTCCCTAAAGACCTTTCTGTTCAGGGAAGCTTATCACCCGACTTATTAACATACTAACTGCACATAACTAACAGCTCCCCTCTATCTCCCCACTAATATCATTCTCACCTTTGCAGTCCCCACCTCCTGTTTCCCATCCTACCCATCTAGATTGTAAGTTCCCACGGGAATAGGGCCCTCAATTCCCCCTGTTTTTGTCTGTAAAATGTTGTCTTATCGTATTGTTTCTCCATTGTACTGTTATCCTTGTACCCATGGGCAGCGCTGCGGTATCTGTTGGCGCTTTATAAATAAAGAATAATAATAATAATAATAATATTAATTAGAGCCAGGTATATAGCAGAGTTAAAAACACAGAAGTCTGTCAAGCACGCAACGGTTAATGCAAGCCACAATGGGGAACCACTCAAATCCCCAAGTAGACGTATAAAAAAATCCAGGAAAAGGGACAGCAAACAAATTATTACAGATCAATGCACAGAAATAGACAGCAACAACGTTTTGGGTTTGTTCACTTATTAATGCTATCAAACATATGAATTACATCTATTTATACTGGTATACCACTAGGTGGTGCTAAAGAGTACAATATATTTTAACTTCACAATCACAAAGCAAGTTTTAAAGGTAAATTTTAAATACATATTACACAATTTAAAACAGAAAACCTATTTCTACTTACTCCATACCCTAAAGAGAATATCTAATGAATCTTATTTCAAATTTCTAAATATTTTATATTTTAAACATGCAATTAAATTTCAGGATTTTTTTATATATCACAAAATTGTATATTTTATTTTCCTTTTTAAGCCAAGTCCTACAAATACACTCCTAACCAAATAAATGATTTAAAGGAAGACTGAAAGATCTCAATCTCTATTTAGTCCAACTGGCTCCATAGTGCCTAATTCAAAGATCCAAAAGGATTCTCTTTGTTTTAATATGAGCTCTCTATTACCTCCTCTGCAGGGCATAGGGATACACGGCTAGATTACAAGTGTTGCGGTACGGCTTTTAACGCTGAAAAATATGCCAGGAATGCATATTACGAGTCGGACTCGGACTGACCATAGGGCATACCAGGCAAATGCACGGTGGGCTGCCGGTTATCTTAGTCTCGCCCACATACCGAGTGCCCCAAAAAATGTATTATACTGTTTTGTGTACTGGGCTTGTACTGTTTAACGGTCGCACCACCTTATAAGGACAGAGCATGGCCGTGAGTGAGCAGGCAGGGACCGACACAGACTTGCATACAGCGGCCGTGAGACTGAGCATCTACTTACTTGCAAGTTTGTCTCATAGTTGCTGTATGCACTTGCAATTGTAAGAGACATGCTGGTTCCTGGTTGCTACTGTCTGATGTGGCTAAGGGTGGGAGGAGCAGCAGGGGCCTCCGAGGTCTGTGCTGGGTGGGCTGGCCTGGCTGGCTTGCTGGGAGGAACTAAAAAGGGAGAACATGTGACAACATGTGACCTCCCAGCTCCCGCTCCCCCATCACTTCCTCCCAGTGTAGCAGCGCACACAGGAGGTAAGAGAGAGCAAGGGAGGTAGCCTGCAGCCAGTAAGTTACTAGCAGGGACGGAACTACAGGTGATAAAGGGGGGCCAAACTTCAGACAGGTTGTGTACTGTTTTGTTTTTAGGTTTTTTTGCTGAGGGGGGAGGGGCACCCACGGGAGGGGGGGCAGCGTATCGCCTCTGGTTGGAATGGAGAGATGCTCACTGCTCAGCTCAATGCACATGCTGTGATCCCTAGCTCTAGTTGGTATGCATTAATATTTAAAATCCTAAAAATGTTGCCTATCATAGGGTCTAGTGGGGGCATCATTTATTGCAAGGGGGGCTGGGGGCATCATATTTTTTTGGGGGGCATCATTTTATTGCAGTGGGGCAGGGGGCATCATTTATTGCAGTGGAGCTGGGGGTATAATTTTATTGCTGGGGCGTCATTTTATTGCAGGGGGCTGGGGGTATTATTTTATTGCAGGGGACTGGGCATCATTTTATTGCAGGGGGCTGGGAGGCATAATTTATTGTGTGGGGGCTGGGTCATTTATTTTATTGCTTGGGGCATCATTTATTGCAGTGGGTCTTGGAGCATTATTTATAGCAGGGGGGCTCAGGGCATCATTTTATTGCAGGGGGCTAGGGGCCTAGGGCATAATTTTATTGCTGAGAGCATAATTTTATTGCAGGGGTGCTGGGAGCATCATTTTATTGCAGGGGGACTGGGGACATTATTTATGGCTGGTGGCATCATTTTATTGCTGGGGGAATCATTTATTGCTGGGGGATTAGTGGCATCATTTATTAGAGGGGTCTGGGGGCATCATTTATTACAGGGGGGCTGGGGGCATCATTTATTGCAGGGGGGCTGGGGGCATATACTGTGCATATATAAACATGTATTGTGTGTGAAGAACTTTTGTAATGAGGTGCTTAAAGGGACAGTCTAGGCCAAAATAAACTTTCATGATTCAGATAGAGCATGTAATTTTAAACAATTTTCCAATTTTCTTTTATCACCAATTTTGCTTTGTTCTCTTGGTATTCTTAGTTGAAAGCTTAACCTAGGAGGTTCATATGCTAATTTCTTAGACCTTGAAGCCCACCTCTTTCAGATTGCATTTTAACAGTTTTTCACCACTAGAGGGTGTTAGTTCACATATTTCATATAGATAACACTGTGCTCGTGCACGAGAAGTTATCTGGGAGCAGACACTGATTGGCTAGACTGCAAGTCTGTCAAAAGAACTGAAAAAAGGGGCAGTTTGCAGAGGCTTAGATACAAGATAATCACAGAGGTTAAAAGTATATTATTATAACTGTGTTGGTTATGCAAAACTGGGAAATGGGTAATAAAGGGATTATCTATCTTTTAAAACAATAAAAATTCTGGTGTAGACTGTCCCTTTAAGTGCTGATATATACTGTGCATATATAAACATGTATTGTGTGTGTCCTTCTTGGATTCTTGCACCAGGGCCCTGTGGTTTCTAGTTATGCCTCTGGTTACTAGTCTCTCATATAACAGCAGGTGAGCACTGGTGAAGTCAGAGTGGAGGGCCTTTTTGGTTGCACTGCAGGCCGACCCAATGTTACTCCTCTCTGCGGCCGTATATGGGGATAACACGTCGCACAATCTCTTGATGGGGTGGGAGTTGGCAGGAAAACCTGGTTGGGTCAGGTAGGCCAGTCGGTAAAACTCACTGGATCATGAGGCTGCAGCATCAGCAGAGAAAGGGAGTCAGACGTCAGGGAGATGATGGGACACTGAAATTGGTGATGTAGTGATCGTGAAGTGAAGCAAGTCTACACTACAGAACAGCAGTCAACAGATGAGGTTGTGCATGCACTGTTACTGCTTGTGGTTAAAACATTATTGCAATGCTGGCTCAGTAATCTCTAATCAGATTATCAGAAATGTATGATTTAAGTGACTCACATACACTGATATATTCTGAATCATTCATGTGAGTGACTCAAGTCATACATTTCTGATAATTTGATTAGGGATTACTGAAACAGTATTGCAATAATTTTTTAACCAAACAGTAACAGTGCACAACCTCACTATTAGTCACTCACATGATTCAGAATATATCAGTGTATGTGAGTGACTTATAGTGAGGTTGTACACTGTTACTGCTTGGTTAAAAAAATGATTGCAATGCTGCTGGTTCAGTAATCCCTAATCAGATTATCAGAAAAGTATGACTTGAGTCACTCACATTATTCAGAAGATATAAGAGTATGTGTGTGACTTATAGTGAGGTTGCACGAGTGTTGGAAATTTTAATTGTTTTCCTCACTTAAAGGGACACTGAACCCAATTTTTTTCTTTTGGGATTCAGATAGAGCATGTAATTTTAAGCAACATTCTAATTTACTCGTATTATCAATTTCTTCTTTCTCTTGCTATCTTTATTTGAAAAACTAAGGAGCCAGACAATTTTCGGTCCAGACCCTGGGCAGCACTTGTTTATTGGTGGGTGAATTTATCCACCAATCAGCAAGAACAAACCAGGTTGTTCACCAAAAATGGACGGGCCTCTAAACTTACATTCTTGCTTTTCAAATAAAGATACCAAGAAATGAAGAAAATTTGATAATAGGAGTTAATTAGAAAGTTGCTGAAAATTGCATGCTCTAGCTGAATCCCAAAAAAAAACACTTTGGGTTCAGTGTCCCTTTAAACAAGTATTATACTTGCCATGTGTGGTATAAGGTTAAATAAGAAATGATGAACGGGGAGGGGGGGGGGGGGCTCTGTGCCTTAAAATGCCCGGGCCTCTTTTTGGTTCTAGTCCAGCCCTGGCTACACCGCAAGCATTTTAGCCTGTAACGCAACGTCCATTCCGCATTTTAAAAATGACGTTTTTGAATGGGATTTTCATAGCGTCCATATTACAGGTTTAATTGTCTAGCTAAAAATCTTGCGTTACAGCCTATACCGACATCTGAGAGCAGTAGTTATGGATTTTGTGTAACAAAAATGTTTCACAAAACTCATAACTAAACTTTTACAAAGTATACTAACACACAAAAACTACCAATTAACCCTTAAACCGCCACCCTCTCGCATCTCGCATCGCAAATACTATATAAACATATTAACCCCTAAACCGCCGCTCCCCGACATCGCTGACACTAATAAAAGTTATTAACCCATAATCTGCCACCCACCAACATCGCCAACACTATTTAAATATATTAACCCCTAAACCGCCGCTCCCCGACATCGCCGCCACTAAATAAAACTATTAACCCCTAAAGCTCTGGCCCCCCACATCGTCGCCACTAAATAAACCTATTAACCCCTAAACTGCCAGCCCCCCACACCGCAAAACACTAAATTTAACTATTAACCCCTAAACCTAACACCCCCCTAACTTTAAACTAAAATTACAATATAACTATCTTAAAATAAATAAAAACTTACCTGTGAAAAGTTTAAACTATAAAATAACCTAACATAACTATTCTAGTAAAAATTAAAAAAAACTACCAATTAAATAAATTAAATTACAAATTTTAAAAAAACCTAACACTACGAAAAAATCTTAAATATCTAAAATTACAAAAAATAATAAACACTAAGATTACAAAATATAATAAACAAAATTATCAAAAATAAAAACAATTACAAATAATCTAATAGCCCTATAAAAATAAAAAGTCCCCCAAAATAAAAACACTCCCTAGCCTACAATAAACTACCAATAGCCCTTAAAAGGGCCTTTGTAGGGCATTGCCCTAAGTTAAACAGCTCTTTTACATTAAAAATTACTAAGTCCCCCCACCAAACCAACCCCCTAAAATAAAAAATCCTAAAATACCCAATGTCCCTAAAGGGACATTTGTATGGGCATTCAGCTCCTTTACTGCCCTTAACCCCTTAAGGACCACAACACTTTTCCATTTTCTGACCGTTTGGGCTATTTTTACATTTCTGCGGTGTTTGTGTTTAGCTGTAATATTCCTCTTACTAATTTACTGTACCCACACATATTATATAGCGCTTTTCTCGCCATTAAATAGAATTTCTAAAGATACCATTATTTTTATCATATCTTATAATTTACTATAAAAAATTATAAAATATGATGAAAAAATAGAAAAGGTGTGTTTTTTTTCAAACTTTGACCCCCAAAATCTGTTACACATCTACAACCACCAAGACACAACCATGCTAAATAGTTTCTAAATTTTGTCCTGAGTTTAGAAATACACAATGTTTACATGTTCTTTACTTTTTTTTGCAAGTTATAGGGCAATAAATACAAGTATCACTTTGCTATTTCCAAACAATTTTTTTTCAAAATTAGCGATAGTTACATTGGAACACTACTATCTGTCAGGAATCCCTGCATATCACTTGACATGTATAAAAATTTTTTTTAGTAGACAACCCAAAGTATTGATCTAGGCCCATTTTGGTATATTTCACGCCCCCATTTCACCGCCAAATGCAATCAAATAAAAAAATTGTTAAGAAAAAAACTTTTTCACAAACTATAGGTTTCTCACTAAAATTATTTACAAACAGCTTGTGCAATTATGGCACAAATGGTTATAAATGCTTCTCTAGGATCCCCTTTGTTCATAAATAGCAGACATATATGGCTTTGGCGTTTCTTTTTGGTAATTAGAAAGCCGCTAAATGCAGCTGCGCGCCACACGTGTATTATGCCCAGCAGTGAAAGGGTTAGTAAGGGAGCTTGTAGGGAACTTGAAGGGTTAATTTTAGCTTTAGTGTAGAGATCATCCCCCCACCTGACACATCCCACCCCCTGATCCCTCCCAAACCGCTCTCTTGCCTCCCCCACCCCACAATTGTCCCCACCATCTTAAGTACTGGCAGAAAGTCTGCCAGTACTAAAATTAAAGGTTTTTTTAAAAAAATATATATTCTTGTGTGTAGAATCCGCCTTAGCCCCCAACCTCCCTCTCTGATCCCCCCCAAGCAGCTCTCTAACCCTCCCCCTCTACATTATTGTCAGTCATCTTTGGTACTGGCAGCTGTGTGCCAGTAGCTATTTTGCCATATAATTTGTTTTTTTTATATATTTTAGCAAGAAAAATACATTTTTCTGTAGTGTAGCTGCCCCCCCCCCTCAATGACCTACCCCCTCCAGATCACTTATATCCAATTCCCCCCTCCTCTCTCCTTTCTTTGTTCCATAGTGTAGGGTTCCCACCCACTCCCGCCCCCATGCACGTGCCTGCTTGCGCCCCCTCTGTCTGATACCTACCAGCGATGGCCATCCACCCACCTCCCTGCCGCTGCTTCCACCTACCAACGATCAGCACCATCGCTGGCCGATGCAGAGAGGGTCACAGAGTGGCTCTCTCTGCATCGGATGCCTAAATTTTTTTATTGCAGGATGCCTCAATATAGACATCACTGCAATAACATGAAAGCAGCTGGAAGCGATCAGGATCACCGCTTAAATCCCCTGACGACGTACAGGGTAGGTTGTTGGTCGTTAACGACCATTTACTCTGTACGTCATTGGTTCTTAAGGGGTTAAAAGGGCCTTCAGCTATTTTACGAGTGCCCAAAAAAACCTAATCTAAAAAAAAAACACAAAAAAAACTAACAAACCTAACACTAACCTCATAAAATCTATTCAAGCTTCCTGAAGTCCAGACATCCATCTCCATCCAGGCGGCAAAAAGTCTTCATCCAGGCGGCAAAAAATCTTCATCCAGGCATCAACACCTTCATCCAACGTGGGGGCGTCTTTTATCTTTGGGTGAGTTTTTTTTTTATTAGGGCTTTGGGCAATTGCAAAAGAGCTGAAGGCCCTTTTAAGGGCAGTAAAAGAGCTGAATGGGTATCTTAGGATTTTAGGGGTTAATCATTTTATTTAGTGGCGGCAATGTGGGGGAGCGGAGGATTAGGGGTTAATAACTTTATTTAGTGGGGTGATGTTGGGGAGCGGCGGATTAGGGGTTAATCAGTTTATTTAGAGTTGCAATGTCGGGGAGTGGTGGATTAGGGGTTAATAACTTTATTATAGTGGCACCGATGTCAGGGGTGGCAGATTAGGGGTGTTTAGACTTGGGGCTTAAGGTTAGGGTGTTTAAACTTAACTTTTTTCCCCCATAGACATCAATGGGGTTGCGTTACGGAGATTTTTCATTCTGCAGGTGTTAGTTTTTTTTCTAACACTCTCTCCCCATTGATGTCTATGGGGTAAAGTGTGCACGAGCACTTCAAATCAGCCCTTGGATTTTGTGCAGTATGGAGCTTAAAGCCACCATATCGCACAGCACAAGGAGGTTTTCAGTAACTCATAATGGCAGCGCTATGGAGAGTGAAATAACGCAACTTTTTTTGGCATTAGTTTCGCACCCTGTTTAGGGCAAAACTCGTAATCTAGGCGAAAGTCTATTACTTTGAATCTCAGTTGATTAATAGCATGTCCCATCTTGATAAAATGATGGGCTACAGAGGCTTTATCATGACGAGTTCCCATATTGCTTTTATTCACAATAATCCTATCCCTGATGTTTCTAGTCGATTACCTTGTATAACGCCTCCCACATGAGCACTTACTCATATACGCCACAATTTGTGTATGACATGTGTGGCATCCTCTGATGTCATATCTTTTCCCTGTGGTGGGATGATAGAATACAGGGCCTCTGATCATGTTGTGACAACAAGAGCATCTTAAGCATGGATAGCACCCTTTATTTTTACAGGTAATAAATCCCTGATTTAGTCTCATATTAGAGCCAATTGCTGCTGAAGGTTCAAACCATGCTTATATGCGGGCATAGGTAACTCTGGAATTCCTTAATTTCTGGATTGCAATTGGATAGACCTCGCAAATGTTTCCTAATGATACGTTGTATTTAATGACTCTGTGTATTAAATTCAGAAACAAATACTAATCGCTGATCATCCAATTCAAAACCCTTCTTTGGACTTAACAAAGTCTCTCTTGGGACAGATAAGACGTATTCCATCTCCTTATTAATAATGGAAAGCGGGAATCCCCGATCTAAAAATCTATTGCCCGTTTCTTTAAGTCTGATATTAAATAAATCATCATCTGAGACGATCCTACGGGCTCTAAGAAATTGACTGCAGGGTAGTGCTTTTAGTAAGGAAGGGGGATGTGCGCTATCAAAGCGTAAAAGGCTATTACGGTCTTTCTTTTCTAAATAGATCTACCTTTAAAAAACAACCATTTTTAATAACCCTAGTGTCAAGAAAAGCTATATTATCCTCACTCTTGAGCACCACCTAGTGGTATACCAGTATAAATAGATGTAATTAATTATGTTTGATAGCATAAATAAGGGAGCAATCCCAAAATGTTGCTGCTGTCTATTTCTGTGCTTTGATCTGTAATAAATTGTTTGCTGCCACTTTTCCTGGATTTTTTGATTTAGCAGAGTTAGCCATAAGAAATCAGCAGGGTGCATTTCAAGCTCTGAGAATTAGACATGGCTCAGTTCTTAAGCACTAAATTTCAAGAAAGGGAGGCAAAATAAAAAATGAAAATATAATGCAAATCCATTATATTATGCATAACAAAATATGTTATAGAAAAATCACAAGGTGTTTACTGTCCCTTTAAAGACATGTGACTATAAGAGCCAGTTATAGGCTTTATTTTTTTCCCCAGACATATTGCTTGTGAAAGCTCAGGAGGAGTGAATAGAAAAGGTGCTAGTTTCCTCCCTGGAGTGAAGTAGGCCTTAGTGAGGGGCCAAACACTGCAGAAGTCAACAGCTGAGAGAATGTCTAGGGAATAGTTTTCTTCAGCTTCAGTGAATCTGCTGCAGGAGAGTGGTGAGCACTTAGGCTTGTCAAAGGTACTGGTTACCTAAAGTTAGTTTATTTATATAAAGAGAAGTGCTTAACCAGGGATGGCTCATTAGCTTGTTCTTTGGTACAACCTATTTTAGTCTAATTGTGCTTTTCACAGAGGAGAACTTGCCAGAACTATATCAGTATGATCCCTCCTGAAAAAGACAATACAGCCCTGAAATACCAGGCAACCCTCCTATAAATAAATAGTATAGAATGAGTGGCTCTGGCCTTTTGAATAAGCAATGATGCTTTTCTAGTTCATATTCATTCTCTCTCTTTTCATTTTTGCATTTGTAAATTACTCTTGGAGCAATCAGACATGGACCCTTTGCTCCCATTCCCTAGAGAGATGCAACTGTATCTCATTGATGAGGCCCAGAGAGGAACAAACATATATCAGGGTTTTCTGCTTTCTCTTGTTCATAGAGGATTTTCCTGGTATTTCAAGGCTGGGCTGGCTTTTTTTGGCAGGATGAGACTAATAAGATACAGACAGGATATTTCTTCTCTGTCAAAGGCATTAAAAGCTATGGAGTACTGCACCCTGAGCGGCACTGGCCTTTTGAACAAGCAAGAAAGTTTTTCCAGCTCATGTTCATTCTCAGTTGAGTGCGTCTCTCTCTCTTTTCATTTTTGACTTAATTAATTTAGTCAGATCCTATCCTGAGAAAAAAAGCTGTTCCTGTAATCAGCGTGCAGCACCATCCAATATAGCGCCTGAGTAAATGTAGTGCAGTAAAGTACTATTTGGGAGGAGGGTACCCTCAGAGTGTGGGGCTAAATTGCTACTGTTACATCATTGCAATTACAGAGAATACATCTATTCTGTTTAGACTGCCAGTCAAATTTGTTCTACAGTTTATTGTCTTATATTGCTTTACTTGTATTTCAAGCTAAATGCTTTTTATGTTCTGTTTTATGAAAGCTATAAGATATAGTACAGTCTTTTTACAGGACATTTAGCTTATTGACATATTGCACATGCTTGTGCAGGCATAGGTACATATTTATATGCACACCTAAAAAAGGAAACTATTGTAGGCGCTTAATTTCTTCTAGCAACATACAGACCAATTATTCTAAATCTTCTATATTCTAAAGTGACTGTATACTGTGTAGATAAAAGCTTAATGTAACTTGATTTTAAACAATGCATTTTATTGTATCTTATATCAGAGTCCACAAGACATACCATGTGAGAAATTACCCTCCAGACCACTAGGGGGAGGCAAAAACACTGAAACATACCAGAACTTTAATTCCTTCCCACTGAATCTTCAGTCATATATTTTTTTTGCCTCCATGATTGAGTGTGGTTAATTCTCAAGTGCTGATCTACTCCTCATTGAGAGAGGTTCTCTAACTGGTCTAAGACCCATTTCCTCCTCAGAGTGCCTAAAAAAAGGACAGAGGAGTAGACAAGGAGTTTTCAGCCAGGCAGTGAAAAATCTTTTCACAGTGGAAATTTCCCAGGCCTCTCGTGTGAAATGCAGATTTATCTGCCAATCCCCTGGTCTACAGTGTGTGCGGCTCCTTGAGTGAGCCACATCTAGACTTATATTCTAAACCCTGGGTTGTAGAACGCTGTTCCTTGTGACATCCTTGTCATCGAGCTTGCACTGCCTGAGATGTACCTCTCTGCTGGAACATGTACACATGATTCACATAGATGATACACATAGTTTGGGGACATATATGTATACACCACACATATTCTATAGCAGTTTTAATGCACTTTTAAAACTTAAATTAAAATTAGGCTACTGTCTCTTTAAAATTATTGAGTTTTTGCTTTAGCACTCACTGTTAGTATGGACTCGCTAAGGGTTAATCTTTTTAGCACACTTTTAAGTGTGCCTTCCTGTATTTATCTTGTCCTATTCCTGTGGTGCTGTAACCATCTCAATGTGTTGGGAGAAGCTCTCAGGACCACTGGAGGTGGTGAGATACTCTGATTAATCAGAGCTTTTCTCAAATTGGGAGATACAATTATTTCAGCTTACCTCACTGTTTTCAGTGTTACATTGCACCATGTCTATAACTCCTTTTAAGGAGTTCATAATACGTTTTTTCGTCTATTAGTAGTCTATACTTAAGCTAGTATCCTTGTTTATCTATGGTGAAAGTTGGTACAGCTCAGGTCTCTAGATTATAAGATGATCCATTAGAAGGGAGATAAACTGATCATTTAACCATTCTAGCTTGTGTTTGCTTTGTAAGAATTTTCAGGTGTGTCCCCCAGCTCAGGTGCTGTGTCTGTATCTAACTCTAGACAGGGTTTTTCTGTGTTGGCTCACTATCACAGTGTTTAATGGTTTATGGTCTACCATGGCTGCACCCTGTGGGGTTACTCTGAGCTATCTTCAAAATGTAAAGAATATATTAATTCTGTCATTAATGGTTTATAGGCCATTAAGCCTCCAACTGTTAAATGCAGATGCATGCAAGGGTTGGAAGGTGATCCTTCTCTGGCCTGTAGCTCATCAGAGACATCCTTTAGGTGCAACCCTTCTTAATTCCCCATAGATAATAGTGGTACTTATGAATCTGAATATTCATCATCTGATGGCCGAATTTCTGGAATTCAGGACCCTGCTACTATGCCTGAGGATGTGTCCTTTGAATTTCAGTCTTGAGCATATTTATGTTCTATAATGGGAGGTTTTAATTGCTTAAGTAAGTAGATGACTTACCTGCTACAAACCCAAACACAGTTTCCTGGAAGCACAAGACGTCTTGGACTAAAAGCAAGCAGACCAAGAAATATATCCCAGCCTTCAAGCAGTCTCTGTTAGGGGGCAAATTGAATATTTTTCAGGAGGCTTGAGAGAGGTCTATTCAAGATCTATAAGGTATGTAGGGTAATCACCTGAAGGACAGTAAAGAAGATCACAGCTGCAGACAACCTAAAGCTTAGGAATGTATCACCTAGTTGAACAGGCTATTTATTTGCATAGACTGTTTGTTTATAGGTGAAAATGGTTACTCTTATTTAAAAGGCAAAGATGTGAAAGGTATTCCCCCAGAAGTTATTTCAACTTAAGAGAGACAGAACTGCAATAAGAGGTTCCCTTCAGCAGAGTAACAGTTAATCCCAGAGACAGCTGAACAAAGGACTGGGGAGGATCCTTGTAACAGTTCCAGGGACTGAAGATTTCAGTCGTGTAGTAAGACAGAGGATGAGAGCATAGTAACACTTCGGTAAAGGTAAGAAAGTAGTTGTTGCAGAAGGAGGCTTCCTATACCTTCCTCTCACCTCTGTATCCTGAGCAGGGAGCTGTCAGATAGAATGCGCAGCTGAACACTGTGACCGCTACAGAGCGGAACTGAGCTCTGAGAAGTGGGAGGAACACAGTTCTTGAGTGACAGCGGCGCACGCTGTTAATACTACACAGGATCCGTGCTGAAGCGGCCAGTCCAGTAATAGCGCACAGCTAGCAAGGATAATGAGATACTTGTCACTTAGTGAACGCAGAACACAAGGTCTCTTGTTAAAGTAGCTTGTAGACTGTGGTAGCAGGTGTTATGCTGAAATCCGGAGGAGAGCTGTAAATCAAACAGGAGCTCTTAGATAAACAGTTCCTGAGAGAGAACGTTGCAAGATGATTATTTTGGGAAAAGACTTGTTCTTAAAGTACTCCAGTAAAAGGGTAAACAGGTAGAAAACATCAAATAAGTACAAGAACAATTTGTAATCCAATATAAGGCTTTAAGGATACACAGAAGCGTAGGTCTGCAGGGATGCAGAGAGCTGCTGCAAGTGTAATTACTAAGCACCTGTTTGCAGTCAGGTGACGACTTAAAAGCAGGTAGGAAGTGCAGGTATTGTGGAGAGCTGGAAAAGGTGGCCTGGAATCCTTACATACGCCCCCCATCAAGGAAGCCGATCCTCGGCTTGATGTTTCGGACGTTGAGGGTAGCGCCTGTGGAACCGGGATATCAGGCGAGGAGCATCTAAATGGGTATAAGGTTCCCAGGTGTCATCATCAGGAGAGAACCCCTTCCAGCGAACAAGATACTGCAATTGCCCATTATAGATTCTGGAATCAAGAAGATCTTGGACCTCGAAAGAATCCGAGTCCAACGGCGAGGCAGCAGGAGGTAGGATACTAGACGTAGGAGTTGAGTCAGTAGCCGGTTTCAACAAGGACACATGAAAGGTCGGATGGATAGGTATAGTGGAAGGAAGGTCCAGAGTGACTGCATTTCGGTTGACAACACAGGTAACAAGGAATGGACCAATGAACAAACCGGAGAGTTTCTTACAAGGAACTGGTATTTTAATGTTTTTCGTTGACAGCCAAACCCTATCCCCAACTACATAAGTAGGGGAAGGTCTTCTACGTAAATCGTAGTACTTCTTTTGAGAAGCTTGGGCGTTTAGAATATTCCATCTTAGGAAATGGAAGTTCTCCGCGAGGGTTTGTAAGAGGTCGTCAACATGTGGGGAGTTAGCCGGTTGACTATCCAGTATCCTGAAGTTAGGGTGGAAGGCGTAATTTGCGAAGAAAGGTGATAGAGTAGTGGAACTGTTGTTGGAATTATTGTAAGCAAACTCAGCCATGTATAAATAGTGTGCCCAATTGGTTTGGTGATAGGAGCAGTAACAGCGCAGATACTGCTCAAGCCATTGATTTAGCTTCTCAGTTTGCCTGTTAGTTTGTGGGTGGAAGGCTGTACTCAGACGATGGTCAATTTGTAAATGTTGAGCAAGATGTTTCCAAAACTTAGAGGTGAATTGAGTACCCCTGTCCGTTGTTATGATAGATGGAAGACCATGGTATCTGACAACAGAATTCAGAAAGAGTTGAGCTGTTTCACTAGAAGTAGGTAGTTTGTGAAATGGAATGAATATAGCCATTTTAGTCAGGATGTCCGTGACAACGAGAATGGTGTTAAAACCAGAACTTAAGGGTAGTTCCACTAAGAAGTCCATGCCGATATGGAGCCATGGTCTGTTGGGTATTTCAATGGGTAAGAGGTGACAGTAGGGTTTGTTCCTATCTTTTTTAGAAGTAATACATATGGCGCAGTCCCGTATATAAGCTTTAACTGTGGAAATCATGTCTGGCGACCAATAACCTCTGTCAAGTAGTGTTTTGGTTTTGTTTATGCCTGGGTGACCCAAAAGTGGAGGATTATGATGTTGCCGGATAACATCATTTCTAAGGTCTTTTGGTACGTATAGTTTCTCTCCATGGAAGTACATGTTATTTCGGAAGGTAACTTGGTTATAAGGTATTTCAGTATCGGAGAGTAAATAATGTTGTACTTGTGACTCAAAAGTAGGTAAAACTCCTAAGAATCTTTCAGCTGGGATGATCGAAGTAGGTTCTTGAGTATGTATTGGTCTTGGATCTCTTCTAGAGAGTGCATCAGCTTTACCGTTCCTGGCACCCGGTCTGTAAATGATTTGGAAATTAAATCTGCTGAAGTATAAGCTCCAACGGACTTGTCTACCTGAGAGTGTTTTGTTTTTTTGCAGAAATTCAAGAATGCGATGATCAGTATAAATCAGAATGGGAAGAGATGTGCCCTCTAACAAATGTCTCCAGTTCTCAAAAGCTCTTTTAATAGCGAGTAACTCTTTCTCTCCGATGGAGTAGTTAATCTCTGCTGGGGAGAGTAGTTTTGAGTAAAATGCCACAGGATGAAGTGGTTCTTTGAGACCTTTCCATTGTGATAAAACTGCACCGATAGCGTAGTCTGAGGAATCCACTTCTAGAGTGAACTGCTGAGCTGGGTTTGGAAACTGTAAAATTGGAGCTGAGGTAAAGGAATCTTTAAGTGATTGGAATGCTTTTGTGGCAGCATGGTTCCAATGGAAAGGAACAGAAACACTAGTGAGTGAGGTCAGAGGTTTAACTTTATTTGAGAAGTTCCTAATAAACTTTCTATAGTAATTACTGAACCCAAGGAAACGTTGTAAATCCTTCCTGTTAGAGGGTTGTGGCCAGGTTTTGACGGAGTCAACTTTATTCTCTTGCATTTGTATGCCTTTTGGACCAATGGTATAACCGAGAAATTCAATCTCTGTGGTATGAAAGACACATTTTTCCAACTTAGCATAAAGTCGATGTACCTGGAGCCGGGAAAGAATCCAGCTTACATGTTTTATGTGTTCATCTATGTTGTTGGAGTAGATAAGAATGTCGTCGAGGTATACTATCACACATACATCGAGTAGATTGTGGAAGATGTCATTCACAAAGTACTGGAATATTGCAGGCGCGTTGGTGAGACCGAAATGGCATGACCAGATATTAAAAAAGGCCGTACCGAGTACGGAATGCGGTCAGCCACTCGTCGCCTTCCCTTATCCATTCCTAACGAGGTTGTAGGCCCCTCTTAAGTCAAGTTTAGTAAAAACCTTAGCATGTTGTAGCCTCTCGATTAATTCCGGGATGAGTGGTAGCGGATAGCGGTTCTTGATGGTGATTTTGTTTAGTTCCCTAAAGTCTATAATAGGCCGTAAAGAGTTATCTTTATTCCTAACGAAGAAGAAACCAGAAGCAGCAGAAGATACAGAGGGTCGAATGAAACCCTTTTTTAAATTATCATCCAGATAGGATTTAAGGTGATCCAGTTCAGGTTGTGATAGTGGATAAAGATGTCCAAAAGGTGGTGACGTGCCAGGTTTTAAGTTGATGGGGCAGTCATAGGTGCGATGTGGTGGGAGAGTTTGCGCTTCTTTTTTACTAAACACATCAGAAAACTTCATATAGACTTCAGGAATTAGTGTGGTTTCTGAGAGATGAAGAAGAGAGAGATGTTGATAACAGGTCTGCTTACAATAAGATGAGTTAAAATCCAGCTTTAAAGAACTCCAGGTGATATCGGGTTCTTGTAACTGGAGCCAGCGTATTCCTAGGACTATAGGAAAAAGAGGTGATGTAATAACATCAAAGGTGATATATTCCTGATGCAAACCAATAGTAGTAACGAGAATAGGAATAGTGTGGTGAGTGATTGGACCAGATGAAATATCAGAACCATCAACTACTTTAATAGAAACAGGAGACAATTTTTTGCTCAGTGGTATTTTATTTTTCAATACAAGAGAAGCATCAATATAATTTTCTTGTGCTCCAGTGTCAATTATTGCCTCTGTCTTCATATGCCTGTTGTCCCACTGCAAAGAGAGAGGTAAAAGACAGTGAGCTGGAGAATCACGCACAATCATTGAAGTCAAAGAGGAATGTGACTTACTGTTTTTATTCTTGAGTAGAGAGGTACACTCACGGATAGAGTGGGAAGCAGAACCACAATACATACATAAGCCTCTAGTCTTTCTCCTGAATCTTTCTTCTGAAGAAAGTGGGCCTCTGAAGACACCTATATCCATAGGCTCAGGGTGAGTCAAACTAGAAGGATGGGGTACATGAGACGGCATAGGAGACCTTCTTGGACTAGCATCTCCATAATGGCGTTCAGACTTTCTTTCTCTAAGGCGTCGATCGATTTGCATGGAAAGTCTGATAAGGCCTTCCAAGGTATCTGGGAGTTCAGTGCGAGCCAGTCTTTCACTTCACTTTTCACTTGTTCAGACAGGCCAAGATGGAACTGATTTTTTAATGCAATGGTGTTCTATTGACTATCGGTAGCGTATTGTTTGAAGTCAGTGATGTAACATTCAACTGGCCTGTTACCTTGTTTTAACTTCCTGAGTTTTGTTTCAGCTGTGAGCTGTACATTTGAATCAGAGTACAACTCGTCCATGACAGCAAGAAAGGATTGCAGCGAAGAGAGAATTGTACTATCAGTTTCGAAGAGGGTATCAGCCCATATGCGGGGTTCCCCGCGTAAGTAGGAGATCATAGTTAACACCTTCACTCTATCATTTGGATAAGTGAGTGTTTTTAGATTGAAAGTCAAAAGGCAAGCATTTCTATACTGTCGATAGAAAGCTCTATCCCCATGAAAAGGTTCTGGTGTGGAGATATGAGGTTCAATTGTAGAATCAGTGGTATGTGATTTTGAAGATGTAATATCCTGAATGGCTTTTTTTAACGTGTCGTTTTCAGCCTTTAACTCTCTCATGCCCTGAGTGAGCTCATCCACTCGGTGGGATAAATTGTACACAATATTAGGCAAGTCTGCTGGATCCATACTTGGCTTAGTAATTCTATAAGGTATGTAGGGTAATCACCTTAAGGACAGTAAAGAAGATCACAGCTGCAGACAACCTAAAGCTTAGGAATGTATCACCTAGTTGAACAGGCTATTTATTTGCATAGACTGTTTGTTTATAGGTGAAAATGGTTACTCTTATTTAAAAGGCAAAGATGTGAAAGGTATTCTCCCAGAAGTTATTTCAACTTAAGAGAGACAGAACTGCAATAAGAGGTTCCCTTCAGCAGAGTAACAGTTAATCCCAGAGACAGCTGAACAAAGGACTGGGGAGGATCCTTGTAACAGTTCCAGGGACTGAAGATTTCAGTCGTGTAGTAAGACAGAGGATGAGAGCATATTAACACTTCGGTAAAGGTAAGAAAGTAGTTGTTGCAGAAGGAGGCTTCATATACCTTCCTCTCACCTCTGTATCCGGAGCAGGGAGCTGTCAGATAGAATGCGCAGCTGAACACTGTGACCGCTACAGAGCGGAGCTGAGCTCTGAGAAGTGGGAGGAACACAGTTCTTGAGTGACAGCGGCGCACGCTGTTAATACTACACAGGATCCGTGCTGAAGCGGCCAGTCCAGTAATAGCGCACAGCTAGCAAGGATAATGAGATACTTGTCACTTAGTGAACGCAGAACACAAGGTCTCTTGTTGAATTAGCTTGTAGACTGTGGTAGCAGGTGTTATGCTGAAATCCGGAGGAGAGCTGTAAATCAAACAGGAGCTCTTAGATAAACAGTTCCTGAGAGAGAACGTTGCAAGATGAATTTTTTGGGAAAAGACTTGTTCTTAAAGTACTCCAGTAAAAGGGTAAACAGGTAGAAAACATCAAATAAGTACAAGAACAATTTGTAATCCAATATAAGGCTTTAAGGATACACAGAAGCGTAGGTCTGCAGGGATGCAGAGAGCTGCTGCAAGTGTAATTACTAAGCACCTGTTTGCAGTCAGGTGAAGACTTAAAAGCAGGTAGGAAGTGCAGTTAATGTGGAGAGCTGGAAAAGGTGGCCTGGAATCCTTACAAGATCCTTGCATGTTGGAAATCATTTCTCTGGGGTATTAAATAAGCATTAAATTAAAACTTCTACGAGGAAGATTTTTCATGTATCATGTTCCTTGATATATATCAATGGTAGTTATTGTTCCAGATCCTGATTCAGAAATAGGGATAGATTTAGTAAATGTCGGACGGACATGATCCGCTGTAGCGGATCATGACTGCCGGACATTGCTAAATGCCGACAGCATACGCTGGCTAATCCATAACCCTAGATTTGTAGCAACAACTCACCTACTACATAAATCAACTATCTGAGAATGAAACTCACACTACAATGTGACATTATTTAGAAAACAGGAAACTACACAGGATTACATAGTGCCTCATTATTATTTAAAGTAAACATCTTTTAGCTTTACTTATTTAAGTGGTATAAACAGAGCCATTTTATTTCTGAGGTTTTATTGTAATGCTCATCATTGTTCCAGAGAAGCTAATAAAGGGAAGTTCTATCAAATTACTGGAAACGGTAAGATTTAACACAAAGCAGTGTAATGTTCTGCTTTATGTCAGTACCTTTTCAACCCCCCCATTATTGGTACTGCAAATACTACACCCTTTTTAAAAGTATAATAGGCAGTAGTGTTTGATTTATTATTTATTGGGTGTTAAAAAATGTTACAGATACTCAATTAAGAATATTTTCTGGTTTCCTGATTGCAAAATATGCCTAATTTATTTAAGATCACATTTATTTATTTTGTAAACTGCATTTTGTGTTTGTTAGTAATATAATCACAAAAAGTAAGATCAGATTCCTAGTTATCATTCTATAGCTTCTTTATTATCCCATGTATGGTGCAACAACAACCAGGATCTTACACGTTTCACGCACATAGGCACTTCATCAGAGGGTGATAGTGCTTTAACATACTTCTGTATATGAGGCTGTAACGCTGTATTTCTACAAACTGAAGTTATTTTGTAAAAATGCTTGGTCTACTGCAAAAAAAAAGTTATAATTATTTTGTATTGATACCTTACAGAAAAAAAAGTTTACATTTATATGTAAATACAATGATGGTCAAACAACTAAAAACAGCTCCAGCACAGAGGGTTTTAATTGTTCATCAACAAAAAGTTATTAATACTTAATTTTTCTCCATCTGGCATATTATCATAAATATGTGTTTAATGTTTAAAAAATGCAATTTAGTAATTCTGATTTGTTTGATACAATAAATATGATGTATACTTGGAAATACCGAAATAGGTTAGGAACAATAAAAACACAAATTTAAAAAAAAATCTTTGCATTTAATAAGAACAGGTTAAGTTGCTTGCAATACTTTAAAATCATACTGCAATATGATCCATAGAAACTATGATATATTATAGATGTGCGTAGACCAAAAACCCTCATATTTGTAGATGATTCATTCATCATGAAAAAATATTATTTTTTTTATCCATGATTAGTTCCTGAGGTCATTCTGTTCTGCCGAATTTTAACAATGTTATTAATTTGTTATTGGAAATGTATTAACCCCTTATTTACTATGGGGAATTTCTTTAGGGCAGCAAAAGAGCAGCTGCTTAGCAGCTTAAACTACTAAATACATTTAAAGTAATATCTAGTGCTACTGCTGAAAGCCAGTAGCCCCACAAAATATTTTTTTTTATGGGGCCAGGATTGGCCCAGAACAAAAGTGAAGCTTACATACTTGATGACAGATGAATTAATCAACTTGACAATTACATTTCTGTAAGTAATTATTGAATAGGGTGAATACCGTCTAAAATATTCCAACCACTATAAAGTAAATCTAAATTTTTAAACCGTTTCCATCCTTTAGAAAAGCCTTTAAAGGGACAGTCTATTCAAAATTAAACTTTCATCAATCAGATAGGGCATACAATTTTAAACAACTTTCAAATTCACTTGTATCATTTCTTTGTTCTCTTGGTATTCTTAGTTGAAAGCCAAACCAAGGTAGGCTTATATGCTAATCTCTAAGCCCTTGAATGCCGCCCATTATTTCAATGCATTTGACAGTTTTTCACAGCTAGAGGGCATTAGTTCATGTGTGCCATATAGATAACATTGTGCTCACACCCGTGGACTTACTTATGAGAGGGCACTGATTGGCTAAATTGCTAGTCTGTCAAAAGAACTGAAATAAGGGGGTAGTGTTCAGAGGCTTATATACAAGATAATCACAGAGGTACAAATTATATTAACATAACCGTGTTGGCTATGCAAAACTGGGAATGGGTAATAAAGGGATTATCTATCTTTTTTTTAAAAACAAAAACAATTTTGGAGTAGACTGTCCCTTTAATGCCATAGAGTAAATGGGTTTAATAGCATGAATAAAGGAACTCATTTTTGCTTTTATTTGTTCCTTCATTTTATTGTTAAAGGGGCTGCTTGCATTTCGTTTTGAAATAAATGCAAAGAATACAGCAAAATTAGGGATTTTTTTAATGTGTCAGAATCCAAATGCGAATCTTCTATATTATACAAGTATGTTGTATGGTGCATTACAGAGTGCTTCATTGTTAGGTTGTAAGGTGCATTACAGAGTGCTTCATTGTTAGGTTGTATGGTGCATTACAGAGTGCTTCATTGTTAGGTTGTATGATGCATTACAGAGTGCTTCATTGTTAGGTTGTATGGTGCATTACAGAGTGCTTCATTGTTAGGTTGTATGGTGCATTACAGAGTGCTTCATTGTTAGGTTGTATGGTGCATTACAGAGTGCTTCATTGTTAGGTTGTATGATGCATTACAGAGTGCTTCATTGTTAGGTTGTATGGTGCATTACAGAGTGCTTCATTGTTAGGTTGTATGGTGCATTACAGAGTGCTTCATTGTTAGGTTGTATGGTGCATTACAGAGTGCTTCATTGTTAGCTTGTATGGTGCATTACAGAGTGCTTCATTGTTAGGTTGTATGATGCATTACAGAGTGCTTCATTGTTAGGTTGTATGGTGCATTACAGAGTGCTTCATTGTTAGGTTGTATGATGCATTACAGAGTGCTTCATTGTTAGGTTGTATGGTGCATTACAGAGTGCTTCATTGTTAGGTTGTATGGTGCATTACAGAGTGCTTCATTGTTAGGTTGCATGGTGCATTACAGAGTGCTTCATTATTAGGTTGTATGGTGCATTACAGACTGCTTCATTGTTAGGTTGTATGGTGCATTACAGAGTGCTTCATTGTTAGGTTGTATGGTGCATTACAGAGTGCTTCATTGTTAGGTTGTATGGTGCATTACAGAGTGCTTCATTGTTAGGTTGTATGGTGCATTACAGAGTGCTTCATTGTTAGGTTGTATGGTGCATTACAGAGTGCTTCATTGTTAGGTTGTATGGTGCATTACAGAGTGCTTTATTGTTAGGTTGTATGGTGCATTACAGAGTGCTTCATTGTTAGGTTGTATGGTGCATTACAGAGTGCTTCATTGTTAGGTTGTATGGTGCATTACAGAGTGCTTCATTGTTAGGTTGTATGGTGCATTACAGAGTGCTTCATTGTTAGGTTGTATGATGCATTACAGAGTGCTTCATTGTTAGGTTGTAAGGTGCATTACAGAGTGCTTCATTGTTAGGTTGTAAGGTGCATTACAGAGTGCTTCATTGTTAGCTTGTATGGTGCATTACAGAGTGCTTCATTGTTAGGTTGTATGGTGCATTACAGAGTGCTTCATTGTTAGGTTGTATGGTGCATTACAGAGTGCTTCATTGTTAGGTTGTATGGTGCATTACAGAGTGCTTCATTGTTAGGTTGTATGGTGCATTACAGAGTGCTTCATTGTTAGGTTGTATGGTGCATTACAGAGTGCTTCATTGTTAGGTTGTATGGTGCATTACAGAGTGCTTCATTGTTAGGTTGTATGGTGCATTACAGAGTGCTTCATTGTTAGGTTGTATGGTGCATTACAGAGTGCTTCATTGTTAGGTTGTATGGTGCATTACAGAGTGCTTCATTGTTAGGTTGTATGGTGCATTACAGAGTGCTTCATTGTTAGGTTGTATGGTGCATTACAGAGTGCTTCATTGTTAGGTTGTATGGTGCATTACAGAGTGCTTCATTGTTAGGTTGTATGGTGCAATACAGAGTGCTTCATTGTTAGGTTGTATGGTGCATTACAGAGTGCTTCATTGTTAGGTTGTATGGTGCATTACAGAGTGCTTCATTGTTAGGTTGTATGGTTCATTACAGAGTGCTTCATTGTTAGGTTGTATGGTGCATTACAGAGTGCTTCATTGTTAGGTTGTATGGTGCATTACAGAGTGCTTCATTGTTAGCTTGTATGGTGCATTACAGAGTGCTTCATTGTTAGGTTGTATGGTGCATTACAGAGTGCTTCATTGTTAGGTTGTATGGTGCATTACAGAGTGCTTCATTGTTAGCTTGTATGGTGCATTACAGAGTGCTTCATTGTTAGGTTGTATGGTGCATTACAGAGTGCTTCATTGTTAGGTTGTATGGTGCATTACAGAGTGCTTCATTGTTAGGTTGTATGGTTCATTACAGAGTGCTTCATTGTTAGGTTGTATGGTGCATTACAGAGTGCTTCATTGTTAGGTTGTATGGTGCATTACAGAGTGCTTCATTGTTAGGTTGTAAGGTGCATTACAGAGTGCTTCATTGTTAGGTTGTAAGGTGCATTACAGAGTGCTTCATTGTTAGGTTGTAAGGTGCATTACAGAGTGCTTCATTGTTAGGTTGTATGGTGCATTACAGAGTGCTTCATTGTTAGGTTGTATGGTGCATTACAGAGTGCTTCATTGTTAGGTTATATGGTGCATTACAGAGTGCTTTATTGTTAGGTTGTATGGTGCATTACAGAGTGCTTCATTATTAGGTTGTATGGTGCATTACAGAGTGCTTCATTGTTAGGTTGTATGGTGCATTACAGAGTGCTTCATTGTTAGGTTGTATGGTGCATTACAGGGTGCTTCATTGTTAGCTTGTATGGTGCATTACAGAGTGCTTCATTGTTAGGTTGTATGGTGCATTACAGAGTGCTTCATTGTTAGGTTGTATGGTGCATTACAGAGTGCTTTATTGTTAGGTTGTATGGTGCATTACAGAGTGCTTCATTATTAGGTTGTATGGTGCATTACAGAGTGCTTCATTGTTAGGTTGTATGGTGCATTACAGAGTGCTTCATTGTTAGGTTGTATGATGCATTACAGAGTGCTTCATTGTTAGGTTGTATGGTGCATTACAGAGTGCTTCATTGTTAGCTTGTATGGTGCATTACAGAGTGCTTCATTGTTAGGTTGTATGGTGCAATACAGAGTGCTTCATTGTTAGGTTGTATGGTGCATTACAGAGTGCTTCATTGTTAGGTTGTATGGTGCATTACAGAGTGCTTCATTGTTAGGTTGTAAGGTGCATTACAGAGTGCTTCATTGTTAGCTTGTATGGTGCATTACAGAGTGCTTCATTGTTAGGTTGTATGGTGCATTACAGAGTGCTTCATTGTTAGGTTGTATGGTGCATTACAGAGTGCTTCATTATTAGGTTGTATGGTGCATTACAGAGTGCTTCATTGTTAGGTTGTATGGTGCATTACAGAGTGCTTCATTGTTAGGTTGTATGGTGCAATACAGAGTGCTTCATTGTTAGGTTGTATGGTGCAATACAGAGTGCTTCATTGTTAGCTTGTATGGTGCATTACAGAGTGCTTCATTGTTAGGTTGTATGGTGCAATACAGAGTGCTTCATTGTTAGATTGTATGGTGCATTACAGAGTGCTTCATTGTTAGGTTGTATGGTGCATTACAGAGTGCTTCATTGTTAGGTTGTATGGTGCATTACAGAGTGCTTCATTGTTAGGTTGTAAGGTGCATTACAGAGTGCTTCATTGTTAGGTTGTATGGTGCATTACAGAGTGCTTCATTGTTAGGTTGTATGGTGCAATACAGAGTGCTTCATTGTTAGGTTGTATGGTGCATTACAGAGTGCTTCATTGTTAGGTTGTATGGTGCAATACAGAGTGCTTCATTGTTAGGTTGTATGGTGCAATACAGAGTTTTTCATTGTTAGGTTGCATGGTGCATTACAGAGTGCTTCATTGTTAGGTTGTAAGGTGCATTACAGAGTGCTTCATTGTTAGCTTGTATGGTGCATTACAGAGTGCTTCATTGTTAGGTTGTATGGTGCATTACAGAGTGCTTTATTGTTAGGTTGTATGGTGCATTACAGAGTGCTTCATTATTAGGTTGTATGGTGCATTACAGAGTGCTTCATTGTTAGGTTGTATGGTGCATTACAGAGTGCTTCATTATTAGGTTGTATGGTGCATTACAGAGTGCTTCATTGTTAGCTTGTATGGTGCATTACAGAGTGCTTCATTGTTAGGTTGTATGGTGCATTACAGAGTGCTTCATTGTTAGGTTGTATGGTGCATTGCAGAGTGCTTCATTATTAGGTTGTATGGTGCATTACAGAGTGCTTCATTGTTAGGTTGTATGGTGCATTACAGAGTGCTTCATTGTTAGGTTGTATGGTGCATTACAGAGTGCTTCATTGTTAGGTTGTATGGTGCATTACAGAGTGCTTCATTGTTAGCTTGTATGGTGCATTACAGAGTGCTTCATTGTTAGGTTGTATCGTGCATTACAGAGTGCTTCATTGTTAGCTTGTATGGTGCATTACAGAGTGCTTCATTGTTAGGTTGTATGGTGCATTACAGAGTGCTTCATTGTTAGGTTGTATGGTGCATTACAGAGTGCTTCATTGTTAGGTTGTATGGTGCATTACAGAGTGCTTCATTGTTAGGTTGTATGGTGCATTACAGAGTGCTTCATTGTTAGCTTGTATGGTGCATTACAGAGTGCTTCATTGTTAGCTTGTATGGTGCATTACAGAGTGCTTCATTGTTAGCTTGTATGGTGCATTACAGAGTGCTTCATTGTTAGGTTGTATGGTGCATTACAGAGTGCTTCATTGTTAGGTTGTATGGTGCATTACAGAGTGCTTCATTGTTAGGTTGTATGGTGCAATACAGAGTGCTTCATTGTTAGGTTGTAAGGTGCATTACAGAGTGCTTCATTGTTAGGTTGTATGGTGCATTACAGAGTGCTTCATTGTTAGGTTGTATGGTGCATTACAGAGTGCTTCATTGTTAGGTTGTATGGTGCATTACAGAGTGCTTCATTGTTAGGTTGTATGGTGCAATACAGAGTGCTTCATTGTTAGGTTGTAAGGTGCATTACAGAGTGCTTCATTGTTAGGTTGTATGGTGCATTACAGAGTGCTTCATTGTTAGGTTGTATGGTGCATTACAGAGTGCTTCATTGTTAGGTTGTATGGTGCATTACAGAGTGCTTCATTGTTAGGTTGTATGGTGCATTACAGAGTGCTTCATTGTTAGGTTGTATGGTGCAATACAGAGTGCTTCATTGTTAGGTTGTATGGTGCATTACAGAGTGCTTCATTGTTAGGTTGTATGGTGCATTACAGAGTGCTTCATTGTTAGGTTGTATGGTGCATTACAGAGTGCTTCATTGTTAGCTTGTATGGTGCATTACAGAGTGCTTCATTGTTAGGTTGTATGGTGCATTACAGAGTGCTTCATTGTTAGGTTGTATGGTGCATTACAGAGTGCTTCATTGTTAGCTTGTATGGTGCATTACAGAGTGCTTCATTGTTAGGTTGTATGGTGCATTACAGAGTGCTTCATTATTAGGTTGTATGGTGCATTACAGAGTGCTTCATTGTTAGGTTGCATGGTGCATTACAGAGTGCTTCATTGATATGGACTAAAGGCAGCAGACCTGCTCCAGAATGAAAATGATGAACCTGAGGACATTAAAGGGACATGAAACCCAATTTTTTTTTCATTATTCATACAGAGTATACCATTTAAAAAATAAAGCTTCCAATTTACTTCTATTATCAAACTTACTGTGTTCTCATATTATTCTTTGTTAAAGAGATGAAAAGAAATCCTGTAGATAACGAGAGAGCGCCAAACATAGAGCAGTATTGTAGAGGCAATACAAATGCTTAAAAGGGTATTCTCCCTCCCCCTCCCCCCATATAGGTAGGTTTACTCACAGACAAGATGGCACAGAGCAAGGTGCCAAAGACAGCAGAACGGGACCATTGAGAGCCGCCCGCCAGACACGCTGGATCAATCCTCCATCAGTACTAACTTCAATGTGTGCGTCAGACAGGGGGCTTGTCCGTCTGGTCTAATCCCATAGGCGGTCACTCAAAATCCAGCACAGCCGTATCCTGCCGGAATCCCCAAGCCAGGAACACTGCCAGTTTAATGTCCCTTTATGAAATGCCTTAAAGTGTTTTCCACTGGAGAGGTACACAAGTTACCTGTTCACAGGTAGAACACGTGGTCACAGAGCAACTCTTGCAGCTCCAGGTTGACAGGTAACTTGTGTACCTCTCCAGTGGAAAACACTTTAAGGCATTTCTTAAAGGGACATTAAACTGCCAGTGTTCCTGACTTGGGCTTCCGGCAGGATACGGCTGTGCTGGATTTTGAGTGACCGCCTATGGGATTAGACCGGACGGACGAGCCCCCTGTCTGATGCATACATTGACGTTAGTACTGACGGAGGATTGATCCAGCGTGTCTGTGTCGGGCGACTCTCAACGGTCCCGATCTGCTGTCTTTGGCACCTTGCTCTGTGCCTCCTTGTCTGTGAGTAGACCTCCCTATATGGGGGGAGGGAGAATACCCTTTTAAGCATTTGTATTGCCTCTACGATACTGCTCTATGTTTGGCGCCTCTCTCGTTATCTACAGGATTTCTTTACATTCTACTTTATTGGGAGTGCGGCCTGTTCATCTGAGAATTATTGGACGACTATCCACTACTGACAAGTGCACCTCTAGAAGGATTCTGTTCCTATGACTGTTTGTTAAAGAGATACCTAGCTAGGAAGTGTGCACATTCATGAAGCACTACATGACAGGAAATAGTGCTGCCATCTAATGCTCTTGCAAATGTATAACATTGTTGCAAAACTGCTGACATATAGTGCTGCAGACATGTGCACACTCCTGAGCTTACATCCCTGCTTTTTTAAACAAAGGATAACAAGAAAACAAAGACAATTTGATAATAGAAGTACATTGGAAAGTTGTTTAAAATGGTATGTTCTATCTGAATCACAAAATATTTTTTTTAGGTTTTATGTCCCTTTAAGTTAAAAACATCTGAGATTGTAACAAGATTTTATTAAAGACAGGAGGCTTCATATTTTGCATCAAATCTTTACTGATTCCAAACAGCAGCAAAGAAAACATACAGAGAAAAAATAATAACATAGTAACAAGACTGCACCAATCAGCACACAGCAGTCTTATAAACTGTAATGAACAAGTCCAGCACTTCCTCTTTTCTTTGCTGCTTACAGACAGCAGGTCATGTATTAATCTCTCTCCTTGTATTTCTCAAACTCTAGTCTTTGATAATAATGTTTTATTTTCTTTCTAGCTTATAGTACTATGTACTTAGTTTAGCTCTTAGTCTATGGGGCCGATTTATCATCGGTCTGTCCGACATGATCCGCTCAGCGGATCATGTCCGACAGACATCGATGAATGCTGACAGCATACACAATGCCGCCCCTGCAGATTTGCGCCTGTTGTCAATCAGCCCGATCGTATAGGATCGGGCGGATTGATATTCGCAGCCTCAGAGCAGATGGACCAGTTATGGAGCAGCTGTCTTAAGACCGCTGCTTCATAACTGCTGTTTCCGGCGAGCCTGAAGGCTCACACGGAAACAGGGGCATAAATTGGCCCCTATGTACTTATTTTTTTCCCTAAACTTTACAAGTAGATCTGTAATATTTATTTTAACTTTATTTTTTATTATTAATTTTACTTTCTACATTGGTGTCAGTGGATGTTTTGTCCCTGAAGTTAAATCCTTTTGACGCTCTCATTAGTCTTTTTCCCCTCTACGGAGTGAATTGCGGCCTCCACGTGACCGCATCGTGACCTTCTTCTTCCAGTCCGGTGCCGCTCGGAAAAAATTGCGGACACGCGCCTGACCAGCGATTTACACTCCGGTCAGGTGTGTGAACCGCTGCTTGGAACGGTACCAGATTGCAGTGTGGCAGTAGATTTTTTTTTCGGATGCATGCTACCCTCTGTTAGGCCTTGAGTTGCATACTTTTTTTTTCTGGATTTAAAAGAATAATAATATGTAGGAATTTTAGTCATTCCTAAATAATATCAATTTATATGCAATTGTGAATTTTATTTTATTAATAATTTTGTGACAGGTGTCATTTTCCAGGTTTTATAATTATTTATAGCCCTCATCTTTTTTTACTATATATTTTTCGGCCAATGCCTTCCCTTAGCATAAGGTTATAGTTTTTATCATTAGACCATTTATATTTTTTCAGAACTGTATAGCATAACTGAATGGGATTAAAAACATTTTTATTAGACACATAGTGGAATGTTAGAAGGCCTTATTTTAAATATTTTTTTCAATGGAACCTGCCGGTTCTGACTTTCCCTATCCTCTCACTCCTCCTTTAGATATCCCCCAATCTAGGGAAGAATTATATGCTTTCATTAAAGGGATAGTATTCACCAAAATGTTATTGTTTAAAAGATAGATAATCCCTTTATTTATTTTCCCATTCCCCAGTTTGCATAGCCTACTCTGAAATATACTTTTTTCACTCTCGGCCAGATTACAAGTTTTGTGGTAAGAGGGGTGCGGTGCTAACTTGCACATTATTGTTACCGCTCACTTACCTACAGCGCTGGTATTACAGGTTCGTATAAACCCGGCGTTAAAAGGCAAAAAGTGAGCGTAGAACAAAACTGTGCTCCATACCGAACTCCAATACCAGCGGTGAGCTGGTTGTACGTGCTCGTGCACGATTTCCCCATAGACATCAATGGGGAGAGCCGGCTGAAAAAAAAGCCTAACACCTGCAATAAAGCAGCGTAAAGCTCCGTAACGCAGCCCCATTGATTCCTATGGGGAAACAAAATTTATGTTTACACTTAACACCCTAACATGAACCCCGAGCCTAAACACCCCTAATCTTACACTTATTAACCCCTAATCTGCCTCCCCCGACATCGCTGACACCTACATTATAATTATTAACCCCTAATCGGCCGCTCCGGATATCGCCGCCACTATAATAAACATATTACCCCTAAACCGTTGCACTCCCGCCTAGCAAACACTAGTTAAATATTATTATGGCCCTTTTAAGGGCTATTGGTAGTTTAGTTAAGGCTTGGGTTTCACCGGACATCGCCGCCACTATAATAAACATATTACCCCTAAACCGCCGCACTCCCGCCTAGAAAACACTAGTTAAATATTATTAAGGCCCTTTTAAGGGCTATTGGTAGTTTAGTTAAGGCTTGGGTTTCTTTTTTATTTTGGGGGGCTTTTTTAATTTGATAGGGCTATTAGATTAGGTATAATTAGTTTAAATATCTTGTAATTTGTTTTTTTTATTTTGTGTAATTTTTTTTTGTGGTAATTTAGGTAATTGTATTGAATTTAGTTAATTGTATTTAATTTAGGTAATTTATTTAATTGTAGTGTAAGGTTAGGTGTTAGTGTAAGACATGTTAGGTTTTATTTTACAGGTAAGTTTGTATT
This sequence comes from Bombina bombina, assembly GCF_027579735.1. Taxonomy (NCBI): domain Eukaryota; kingdom Metazoa; phylum Chordata; class Amphibia; order Anura; family Bombinatoridae; genus Bombina; species Bombina bombina. The sequence continues at coordinate 177,989,169 of NC_069506.1, read as the reverse complement.
TATTTTTAGCTAGGTAGTTAGTAAATAGTTAATAACTATTTAGTAACTATTCTACCTAGTTAAAATAAATACAAACTTGCCTGTAAAATAAAAATAAACCCTAAGCTAGCTACAATGTAACTATTAGTTATATTGTAGCTAGCTTAGGGTTTATTTTATAGGTAAGTATTAAGTTTTAAATAGGAATTATTTAGTTATTAATAGTAGGTTTGCTTTAGATTTATTTTAATTATATTTAAGTTAGTGGGTGTTAGGGTTAGGGTTAGACTAGTTTAACTAGACAACTAGTTTATTGTAGGCTAGGGTTTTTTTTATTTTGGGGGGCTTTTTTATTTTGATAGGGCTATTAGATTAAGTGTAATTAGTTTAAATTTTTGATCATTTCTTTTTTATTTTGTGTAATTTAGTGTTTGTTTTTTTTGTAATTTAGCTAATTGTATTTAATTAATGTAATTTATTTAATTGTAGTGTAAGGTTAGGTGTTAGTGTAACTAAGGTTAGGTTTTATTTTACCGGTAAATTTGTATTTATTTTAACTAGATAGTTAGTAAATAGTTAATAACTATTTAGTAACTAGTCTACCTTGTTAAAATAAATACAAACTTACCTGTAAAATAAAAATAAAACCTAAGATAGATACAATGTAACTATTAGTTATATTGAAGCTAGCTTAGGCTTTATTTTATAGGTACATATTTAGTTTTAAATAGGAATTATTTAATTAATGATATGAATTTTAATTAGATTTATTTTAATTATATTCAAGGTAGGGGTGTTAGGGTTAGACTTAGGGTTAGGTTTAGGGGTTAATAACTTTAGTATAGTGGCGCGACGTTGGGGGCGGCAGATTAGGGTTAATAAATGTAGGTAGGTGGCGACGATGTTAGGGACGGCAGATTAGGGGTTAATAATATTAAACTAGTGTTTGCGATTCGGGAGTAGGGCGGTTTAGGGGTTAATATGTTTATTATAGAGGCGGCGATGTCGGGAGCAGCAGATTAGGGGTTAATAATTTTATTTTAGTGTTTGCGATGCAGAAGGGCCTCAGTTTAGGGGTTAATAGGTAGTTTATGGGTGTTAGTGTACTTTTTTGCACATTAGTTATGAGTTTTATGCTACAGCTTTGTAGTGTAAAACTCATAACTACTGACTTTAGAATGCGTTACGAATTTTGCGGGATAGGCTGTACCGCTCACTTTTTTGGCCTAAAAAAAAAAAGCTTGTAATACAAGTGCTATGGAAGTCCCAGTGAAAAAAGATTTTACGCAAATTTCGTAAGTTAATTAGCGGTACGGCCAAAAAAGTGTGCGGGACAGCTGTACCTACAAGACTCGTAATAGCAGCGGTAGTAAAAAAAACAGCGTTATGAGCCTTAATGCTGCTTTTTTACTCATAACGCAAAACTCGTAATCTAGCCATCTGTTATTACCTTGTATCTAGTTTCTGCTGTCTGCCTCCTTATCTCAGATCATTTGACAGACTTGCTTTTCAGGCAATTAGTGCTGACTCTTGATATCTTCTTGTGCAGGTGCACAATGCTTTATGTAACTTATGACCTAACGCCATCTAGCAAAAATAAAATAAAAAAATCTGTCTAATGCATTCAATTAGAGGGGGCCTTTAAGATCTTAGAATTAGCATATGAGCCTTACTAGGTTTAGCTTTCATCTAGTATAGTTAAGGAACAAAGCAAATTTGATGATAAAGTAAATTCAAAAGTTGTTTAAATTACATGCCTCATGTGAATGTATTTTGTCTATCTCCTCCGGTGCTGTGCTGAGGGTCCACGGCCTGACTAGTGACTAGCTCCGGTTGGTCATGTGAGCTGCTGCTCGCAAGACACTGGTTCTCTATGTGGCGTTATTATTTAACTTTAGCAGTTTCCTTTTTTATTGATCATGGTGTCCTATAAGGAATTAAGTAATGTGAACCCCCTTCCTTTCTGTGCTATTTTAACTCTGGATTTGCTTTTAGGCCATCTGTTAGGCTCTATTAGATTTTGACATCTCCAATTTTATAGCTTTATTTAATTTTCTGTGATTTTATTTCTTTATACTTTTGTTATTTATGCTTTCTTTTTAACGGGTCGGAAAGATTCAGCTACTTTTGATTTTTCTATTTCCTATTGTTTTCTCTCTATTCTTAACACTTATAGGACCTGTCTTCTTAAGATTGTTATTGTTTTATATATAGATATTCCCTTTGTTTCCCTCGTCCAGTTTAGCATATCCAACTCTGTTATTATTTCACTTTTTCTCTTTGATTTGCTTGTATCTCATTCTCTGCAGGCTTCCCCCTTGCCTCAGTGCTTTTGACAGAAGGATGAAAGTATAGCATGTGTATTTAAGTAGGGCTCCTTTACCCTAGGTCCTGAGTTTGTTCCAGGATTCAATTTTAATCAGTCAAAATGCACTGAGATAAGAGTCGTTTCGATGGCTTTGAATTTATCTTTTTAACCTTCAGGGTTTAGCCTTCCTCTAGATTCCTAGAGAGTAAGCTGATTTGATGATTCTTCTTGTAAATTAGGAAGTTGTTAAAATTGCATTCCTGTATGAATCTTGAGGGTTTAGTTTCGAATAGTTGTCCCTTTGTCACGGCATCTGAGGATGATTCCCTTCCTTCCTAGTGTCTCTTACTCTTCCATCCTTTTCCTATTTTTAAGTAGATATTTTGCCTTCTTTGTATCAGCCATTGCTGATTTATTAAATCAATCTTTAATCCCCTCTTCAGAGGTATCCCTTAATACCAAAGAGACTTGCTCTAACTCTGCCACTCAGACTTCTTACCCTCTAGCTCAGTATCAGAGACTCTTTTATCCTTGCAATTGGCTTGGGAAGGACCTATCTCGCCTAGTCGCACATAGAGGCATAACACCAGCTTGATGGCAGCTAGCCCCTCCCCCGGGCTTTTCACATAGGGGTGATAGAACCTCCTCTCCAGAAGTAAAACAGGATTAAAGAACCCTCCTCCCCCAGGGTTGTCAAGAAGGACATCAGAGCTCCAACTCTGACAAATTTTTAACTTGATTATTTTAGTTTTTGAAGTTCTGTAGGTGAGTTAAAATGCAAAATATGAAGCCTCCTGTCTTGTCATAAAATTTGGATTATTATAGCCTATGGTGACTAACTAATCTTGATTTTATTAATGACAGGAGGTGAATATCCCCCCCCCCCTTTCTGTCCCTCTCATGAGGTGTTAATAAAGATTTTGTTTTCTAGAAATTAAATCTAAATGATGTTATGGCTGTTGATTTTCTTTTTCTCTGGTTAGTTGTTATTTTTCGTTTTTTTCTCTTTCCTTCCTGGGAGTAGCTGTTCCATTTTGTTCTATGATGGATATTCATTGGGGTTTGTTTCCTTCCTGATTTGTTCCGCTGTTTTATGGTCAAAGAAAAGAGAAAGTGTGGACTTGTTCATTACAGTTTATTAGGCTGCTGTGTGCTGATTGGTGCAGTCTTGTTACTATCGGCTAGATTACGAGTTTTGTGGTAAGAGCAGCTCGGTACTAACTTACAAGTTATTTCCACTGCTCACCTCCCTATAGCGCTGCTATTACAAGTTTTCATAAACCCGGCGTTAGCAGGCAATATGTGAGCGTTGAGCAAAATTGAGCTCCATACCACACTCAAATACCAGCGCTGCTTTGAGCTGTTTTTACGTGCTCGTGCACGTTTTCCCCATAGACATCAATGGGGAGAGCCGGCTAAAAAAAGCCTTACACAACTGCAATAAAGGAGCGTAAAGCTCCGTAATGCTGCCCCATTGATTCCTATGGGGAAAGAAAATTTATGTTTACACCT